>NC_138768.1:843464671-843606397 GCF_965119305.1 Pelophylax lessonae | reverse complement strand
GTGCGGGCGTGTGATGGTGATGTTGTGGCTACGCATGCACTGCGAATGCTGATCCTGGGTGTGCCACGTATTGATGAAGCCTTGGGCTGCGTCCCTGCCATGCCTGTGCGATATTTTTCGTAAATGCGGCTGGGTGCCAGGGGTAATCTGGATGGGCTGATACACACAGGTGCAGCCCAGAATTCAGCAAATGGCAGGGAACCTCCCTCCTCCTTGCTCCTATGTATAGATGGGCAGTGGCAGCTGCATCATAGCCACTAGTGATGGACGAACATCGGCCGGGACGGTTCGCAAAAGCCAGCCGCAAATTTTTTCAAAAGTCTGCGAACCACGAGTTCGCGGCGGGCCCCATTGACTTTAATGGGAGGCGAACTTTAAAAATAATTTAGGTCATATTTGCAGCCACAAAAGATGTACTAGCTGTGCACAAATAGTCCCAGCACATGGACAATGTCATAACAGAAGTATTGCAATTGAAAAAGTTGCCCTCAATTTTTTTTTTTTTTTTTTTTTACAGCAAAAAAAAATTTTTTTTCCATAAATCAGACGGAACTGACAGCAGCCGGTAAATACATTGTCTAATGCCCCATACACACGTGCAGATTATCTGCAGACTTTTGTCTGCAGACTTACCTTTTCTATGTAGTGCAAGGGCCTGCCGGATTGCATACAAATTGAAAGTGTTTAGGTTTGACCTCATATTATATGGTTTTGGTAAGTCTGCAGACAAAAGTCTGCAGATAATCTGCACGTGTGTATGGGGCATAATACATATAGCGTCCATTCACACATCTGTTTTATGGACATTGACAAAGCAATTTCTGTGCGACTGCAACCGATATCTAACTGCCCCTAAAGCAACCACAGGATACATGGCCCTAATGTTAAAGAGACTGTAATAGACCCTAAAACGACATTGGAGCATTTTAAATGAGTTTTGTGGACATTGACAAAGCAATTTCTGTGCGACTGCAACCGATATCTAACTGCCCCTAAAGCAACCACAGGATACCTGGCCCTAAGCTCAAAAGATACTAGACCTATACCGAAATACCAGCCCTGAAAAGGACTTTTGTGGACATTGACAGAGCGATTTGTGACTGCAGCCGATCTCTAACTGCCCCTAAAGCAATCACAGGATACCTGTCCCTAACCTGAAAAGAGACTGTAGAAGGCCTGTACTGAAATACCAGCCCTGGAAAGGACTTTTGTGGATCTTCACAGAGCTATATGTGTCTGGCAAACTCTTCCTGATGAGCACAGTGACAGCAGACCTCTCCCTACACTGGCAGAAAACGGGATGTGAAATGGCCGCCAGATCGGGTCTATTTATAGGGTGGGGGGACTGTCCATGTGCTGGAATGTTTCAATTGGCTGTCCCGTTCCACCTGACAGCTGTGTCACGGGTCAAAGTTCTCCCCAATGTAAACAAATATAGCCGCCGCGAACGATGCCATGTGTCCGAAAATTTGGCGGGTAGCGAACAAGCAAAATCTGTTGCGAACCGACCGCCGGGCGACCACTAGGCCATCTCTAATAGCCACACATTGACGCTGACAGTGAAGGGGGACACAGTGGGGCTCTTTCCTCCCCCCTCCCCCTTGTTTACCAGCTGATTGACAACCAAGGTTGATATTGAATAGCATCTTACAAACTACTTATCAGGTAAGTAGGCAATAGATGTGCTTTTTTCCCTTTTCTTATATACACTTGCATATTAACTCTCCTGATTGCTCTCCCATAGAGAGGATGGGGGGATATTGACAGTGTTACACAGGTCTGCAGTACATTGAGGATGGAGGGGCCACATATTGATCACTATGTAATATGAAATTAGAGTAGAGTAAACTTTGTGTTTTTTTTTTTTTTCTTCTCTCCTGTTGGCCTGCACTGAATAAGGTTCTCATTATGGGAAGTAGGGATGTAGTGGGAAATGTATAGGGCTTTGTATACTTTATCCCTTACCGTACATCCTAGTACCCTCATTTTTCATTTCAGACTCTTAGACTGATAGTTTTCTAGTGGATACCTCACTAGATATATTACATAATATCCTTTGTTATAGACCATTTTCTCATAACACATATGTTGGTGCTTAAGAGGGATGAGGCCCCTCTTTGGTCTACCCCTTCAACAAACGGAGTTGGCAGCAGCTGGTCGTTTGTTAAATATTGTTTGACATGATCTATACGGAAGTTTACATATACTGAGGTATGTGGAGCGCCCATGTTTGTAGCAGCAATCCACAATCACAGTATACATTTTGCTAATTGTGTATGTTTTCATTTTAGAGCTTGACTGTAACTTGCTTTCCTGAAGAAGTGGGCAGTAACCCTGAAGAAGTTTCAGCAAGCCAATTGTCACCCAATCTCACAAGCAGTGTTAATTTCGTCGACTAAAACCGACTAAAACGTTTTCGTCGACTAACACAATTCAGATGACTAAAATACGACTAAAACTAAAATGGCATTTTAATCTTAAGACTAAAATACGACTAAAACTAAAATGGCATTTTAGTCAAAAGACTATAACTAAAACTAAATCGAAATTTGCTGCCAAAAATTAACACTGGTGCATGCTCAAAGCATAAATAATAACATATTAGATTTTTCACTCCAGGACCAGCAGTAGTATATAATGAGTTTGGAAATTGAAGAGAAATGCTTAAATAATGCATTACAAATTACAATTGAACTACACCCATTTGATTCTAGATGACTAAAATGAGTTTTAGTCGACTAAAATGTAGAGCGTTTTAGTCGACTAAAATATACTGGAGTTTTAGTCGACTAAATACGACTAAAACTAAAACACTTGCAGAAGACTAAAATGGGACTATAACTAAAATGCCATTTTAGTCCTAAGACTAAGACCAAAACTAAATTGAAATTTGCTGCCAAAATTAACACTGCTCACAAGGATTGACTATTTAGTGTCTACATCATAAGTAAAAATATAACATGTACATGGATGTTTGCATTATGCTATGACTTTATTGTATGTGTCTACGTACGATTTTAAACCGTGTATAATAAAAACTTTTCGATAATTTTTCAACCCATTGGTACCATCAAAGTCCTTAACCACCTTCCTTCCCAAGCCTATTCTGACACTTCCCTCCTACATGTAAAAATCTACTTTTCCAAAACATGATTTATTTTACTGAACTTGCAGATGTTTCTCAGTAATGGCAGCAGGTGCAGAGGAAATATGGTCATTGTGTTTGACAGCATGTTGGGACAAAAACCATAAGAACATTTATCCAGTTTAAACTGTACCAGTCTCTGATGGTGTTTGCAGTTCTAAGTGTATAGTGCGCCACAAATCCCATCTGAGCATTGTCAGAGCTGTGGTATCAATTTGTCAAAATGTTTTTTGATACCTCAGTCGACTGATAACACTACACTGCTATTTTAGCTGATGCAGTTATTTCAAGCTTCATTATTCATTTTTCATTTAACCACTTTACCACCGGAGGATTTTGCTGTCTTCCGTCCAGGCCACTTTTTGCGATTCGGCTCTGTGCGACTTTAACTGAAAATTGTGCGGTCGTGCGACGCCGTACCCAAACTAAATTTACGTCCTTTTTTTCCCACAAACAGAGCTTTCTTTTGGTGGTATTTGATCACCTGTGCGATTTTTACTTTTTGCGCTATAAACAAAAAAAAAGCGTTTATTTTGAAAAAATAACAATGTTTTTAACATTTTTCTATATGAAATTCCCCCCCAAAAAAATGTAAAAATCAATTTTTTTTTAAATTTTTGGCCAATTTGTTTTCTGCTACCTATGTTTGGTAAAAAAAAATCGCAATAAGCGTATTTTGATTGGTTTGCGCAAAAGTTATTGCATTTACTAACAAAGGGAAAGATTTCTGTCATTTTTGGTGTTTTTTTTTTTTAACGCTTAATGGCGGTGATCTGCGATTTTTTTGCGGCACTGCGACATTGCGGTGGACAGATCGGACCCTTGACTGACATTTTTGACACTTTTGGGGGTACCAGTGACATTACTACAGTAATCAGTGCTATATATATGCACTGTTACTGTAAAAATGATACTGGCAGTGAAGGGGTTAATTTTATTGGAGAGGGAGGGGTTAATGTATGCCTGGTGCTTACTGACGTGTGGGGGGGGAGGTGACTTTGTGAGACAGGGACAGATCGGATGTCCAGCTATGCTGAACAGTCCGATCTGTCACTCCCTGTCACTATGGAGATCCGCCCACTCTGTTTACACAGGCGGGCGGATCTCCTCACTCGATTCCCCGACGATCGGGGGAGAGCAGCGGCGATCGCCGCTGCTCCTCCCCTGGCCCGACTCCCGCTGTGAATGAAAACAGCGGGAGCGCGCCGCCTACAGGGGGAGGAGTCCAGCGACGTAGGTCTACGACGCTGGACGGGATCGTGCCACTTTGCCGCAGTACGCTCCATGTGAGCGGTGGGCAAGTGGTTAATGCAACCTAAAATATGGTCACTCTCTAGCTGGAATGTCTTTACCTATTACAAATTTTGCTGAATTTTTTAATGCATGACAGCATTGCAAATACCAGGGGATAACTGGATCAGATGATGTCAGGTGTGACAGGAGTCACTTTAGCTGGGGGGCTTGTGGAACCCAGATTACTTTAGAGAGTTCAGGAAACTCCTTGTCCAGCTTCCCCGGGCCCTCTTATGTGTAAGTCACCCTGTGTCTATTAGGGGCACAAGGTGACCAGTAACCCCAGTCGGGTCTGCACTAATCAGACTTACTGTACAACCACTCCGGACTGAGCATTTCATGTTACCCCGGTTATCTTGGGTTCTATATGTGTGGTTTGTGTTGAAAGAGTGAAGGGCCTCTTTCACTTGGGACAATAATATTTCTGAACAATATCCCTCAAGAGATATATAGAGATAGACAATTTGACTTTTCAGATTGCTAGAATATTGCAGGAGTGTCTCATAGACCCTTGCTAGATAGTGAGGTGGGGTGGGGTTTGTTATTGGTAAGTACCTGTATTCCATTGTTCTATTGTTTTTGTCTGCCTTAAGATCAACCTATTATGGGATGTATATGTGTATGTGGATTGGCTGCTAAGGGGGAGGGGGGACTGTCCCAGAGTGTATATCTCTTTGTGCCTGTTTTTGAATAAACAGTTTTATTCTGGTTGACTCCAAAACTGGTACTGTCTAGTTCTTGTGGTAACTATAGCTAGATTCACGGATCTCGTGTTCCAGAGTTTAGGAAGCAGCTTCTTGGCGGAGATACCCAGTCGGGGTGTCTAGGTTCCGTCACATCAGGGATAGCTGAGTTTTATGAAAGGTTGTTTCCTATGATGCCTGGACAGATTATGAGCACCTAAATGCAGGTATGGTGTGGGCAAACGTAAAGCAGAACCTTACTCAAAAGGAGAAGTTCTGCTTGTTTACATACTCCCCCCCCCCCCCTCCACTGTCACATTTGGCACTGTTTGGGGGGAAAGCGGGTACCTGGTTTTGACAAGTACCCTCTCCCACTTCCGGTCAGATGCGCCACGGCAATCTGAGCCAGAGATTCACCCCCTTCCCCCACAGACTTTTCGGACTCGTCACAGTTTCCAGAAAACTGTGGGACCATTCAAAAAGTGCAACACAGCACTGCTCACGCATGCGTAGTAGGAAACAGATTTACTGCCGGTTTCCCTTACTTACACGTTGCCCGCACGTGCAACTGAAACTGATTGAAGAATTGGCTCGGTTGAGGACATTGCTGGAACCCTGAACTGGAATGCGGATTGTGAGCTGGGTCTTCTCATTCATCATCAGCACTTGACCTCCCAAAAGGTTTTTGTGCTGCATAGGTGAAAACTTTCAGTTTCAGAATGGCCATGTCCATGTGCACAAACCCAGCTCCATAAAGTCATTGTTTGACAGATTTGGTGTGGAGGAACTTGAATGATCTGTACAGAGCCCTGACCCCAATCCTATTAACACAATTTGGATGAATTGGACCTCTGATTGAGGGTCAAGGATCATTACCTGACCTCAACCCTACTGAACACCGTTTGGATGGATTGGAATCCAGATTGTGGGCCAGGTCTTCTCATCCAAGATCAGTCCTTGACCTTAAGCCTACTAAACACCTTTTGGGTTTATTTGAATGCTGATCGTGGGCAGCTCTTCTAATCCATCATTACTACTTGACCTCCCTTTTGGCTGAATGGGTGGAAATTTTCTGTTCCAGCATGATCATGTTCATGTACACAAACCTAGCTCAGTGAAGATATAGTTTGATAGGTTTAGTGTGGAGGAACGCGAGTGGTGTAAACAGAGCCCTGACCTCAACCCTACTGAACATGTTTTGGATGAACTGGAATGCCAATTGTGGACTCCAAGATCAGTAACTGACCTCAATCCTACTGAATACCTTTTGGATGAAGTGGATGGCAAATTGGGGGCCATGTCTTTGTGTCCAACATCAGTACAAGACCCCAACTCTATTTAATATGATTGTGGGCCAGTTCCTTCATACATCATTAGTACTTGACTCCCAAAAGCTTTTTTGGCTGAATGGGTGAAAATTTGGATATATACATTCCAAAATCGTGTGGAAAGTCTTTGGCTGTTACAGCTGTAAAGGCAGGACCCTTTATTAATGCCTATTGGTTAGGAATGGGATATCCAACAAGCTCACATAGGTGTAATAGTCAAGTGTCAACAAACGCTGGGGCATATAGTGTATTATAACCACTTGCTGACCATGAAGTGTAGCTCAATTGTATATACTGTGTATATGATTCTGTTTTTCCAGGCAGAGGGCACACTGCGGCGGCTATGCTGCGATCAGTCATAGCACACACCAATCAGCTGGTGGCAGCAATGGAATGACCGCCAGCACCTGTTGATCGGCGAGGGGGAAGACAGGACAGTGCTCTGTCAATGTAAACAATACAGAGCTCTGTCCTGTCAGCAAGGATGTGCCAGTGTTTGTTTCCCTGCAAAGCAGGGGATAAAAAACAGCGCATCACTTAGTAAAAGCAACACACAGTATGCACACAAACACTGGTTAGGCACACATTTAACCTCCTCCTGTAGCTGCAGGAGGAAAATGGAGGAGATTGGTTGCTCTGTATGCTGCCACCGCAACTCCTCCTATACACTTCATTTGCGTTCTGCTGTCTCTGGGCCCCTGTGTGCTCCCCTGGTCCCCCCCCCCCCTCACTGTGCTCCCTTCCCTCTCCTGCTGGCTGCTGCAGGGGATGTCACAATAGAGAACCAGGAAGGGATCGGTAAATATGTAATTTACCAGCTCCTCCCTTTTCTGAATGGACAGAGTCATAGTCAGTGACATTGTAAAAAAATAAAATAAAATGATAAAAAATGTATTAAATTAAAACACAATTAAAATACCAAAAAATAAAAACTACTGACACCAGTGGGTGAACTTCCAGGATCGCAAAGGTCACAGTTGCGACCGGCCCCTGGCATTCCACCACCGTGGGGAGGCCCCAAGATGGCAGGAAGGGGGCTCATGGCAGAACTTGTGAAAGGGTCCCGCAACGAGAGTAAAGGGCCCCAGGATCAGTGGGAAGAGCCCCAGGCTTGAAGGGAAGGGCCCCGGCCAGGGGTGCGGGGGCCATTCATGGTTTCTTGCACCGGGGCCCTGAAGGTTCTAGTTATGCCTCTACCTGCAGGTGTCCCCGTACTTTTGGTGATATAGTGTATATTAGCAGCAATAAGATGAATTGGCAAGCGGACTCCTTGAACAGCTCAGAAAAAAATGGTTCGCTCACCTGGGCGAGCAGAAAACAGTCCTGTCTGAATGTTCACTCAAAACAGCATTTATTGGAACATGCATTAATTCTTTAAACAATAACTTTTACTGTTGTATAACCTGGCAGCATAGTTTGTCTCTGGTGTTCTGACCTAATCTATGTGACAAACAAGTGCTCCATGCAAAGAATAAAATAGAAGTAGATGGAGCCTGGTTACCGCATGCTAACCTTTCTTTTCACGATGGTATTGTCATGGTAGCAATCAATAGAACTTGTTACTTAAGTTCCCTTATGTGTTTGGGTACACAAAGTACAAATAGTTCCTCATTTAAAGTGTTTTGCTCTTTCCAGCGTAACTTGATGTTTTTTAAAAAAATGTCATGGCCGTACTGCCATTTCTGAAGAATCAAAAGAAGAGTACATTTAAGCTAAGTGCGTTAAAGAGGAAGTAAAGCCGGATTCATTTTTTTTCTTTTTGGTTACCTGCAAAGTAAATGCATAATGTTCTAGTATGCAATGCACACTTTGTGACACTTACCTGCAAACGAAGCTCGCGTCGTCCCCGCTGGAGGCCGCATCCATCTTCGCCCATCTTCCTTCCGGGTCTGCAGACTCAGACTGTGCTACAGGCCAGAGCCACGTGACGTCACTCCCACGCATGTGCACAGAAGCCGCCGGTCACGGCACAGGGCTCTGAAGAAACAGCACGAGCGGCTGTTCCTTCAGAGCGTATGTGCCGATGACGTCATCAGCTGCATGCAATATAAATATCTCCTAAATGGTGCAAGTTTAGGAGATATTTACAGTACCTATAGGTAAGCCTTATCATAGGCTTACCTATATGTACAACCTCTTTAAGCCAATTAATATTAACCACTTGCCGACTGCCCACAGTATATTTACTCCCCTGTCATTCTCCCCTGTGTAAGAATGGTGATCATACGGTTCTACTATGTAGAACCGTTGATCACTGTTCCTACACCTCAAGCCACAGCCAATCACAGTTAGAATCACGCCCCTAGGGACACACACCACCCCTCCCTCTCAAAAAAAGTTAACCCCTTCACTGCCAGTGTAATTTTACAGTAACAGTGCATATGTATGTAAGTAATGTCACTGGTAACCCCAAAAGTGTAAAAAAATGTCAGTCAAAGGTCCGATCTGTCCGCCCCAATGTCGCAGTACCGCAAAAAAATCGCAGATCGCCGCCATTGCGCATTAAAAAAAAAAAACAACAAAAATTACAAAAATCTTTCCCTTATTTAGTAAACGTAATAACTTTTGCGCAAACCAATCAAAATACGCTTTTTGCGATTTTTTTTTTACCAAAAATATGTAGCAGAAAACAAATTGGCCTAAAATGTTAAAAAATTTTGATTTTTAAATTTTTCTGGGGGGAATTTCATATAAAAAATGTGAAAAATATTGTTATTTTTGCAAAATTGACGCTCTTTTTTTGTTTATAGCGCATGATCAAAAAATCGCACAGGTGATCAAATACCACCAAAAGAAAGCTCTGTTTGTGGGAAAAAAAGGACGTCAAATTAGTTTAGGTACAGCGTCACACGACCGCGCAATTGTCCGTTAAAGTCATGCAGTGCCGAATCGCAAAATAGGGCCTGGTCAGGAAGGGGGTAAAATCTTCCGGGGCTTAAGTGGTTAAAGAGTTTTTCTGTTATCATCAGTTAATGAGTTTATCCCTTTTATACTTACATTTCATTTATAAAGCAAGAACATCATCTGCCGCATTAAATATAAGGAGATCCAAAATGAAGGAGACCCTGTCTTTGGGCGGTAGAAAAGCAATCTGCTTCAGTTGTAAAGTGCGGCCAATTAGAGGTAAACATGTAACGATAGCTCTGAGGCTCCATTCACACCTGGGCTTTTTTCAGCTCCAAAAACGCTCAAAAGAAACGCTTCCAAAACGCCCAACAAGTAAAACCCCATTCATTTAAATGGCCCCTGTTCACATCTGAGCGTTTTGCAAAACGCCTGTAGCTGAAAAAAGTACATGAGCTTCTTTTTGGGCTGATTACCAGCGTTTTTGATAGATGTCAATGAAAAACGCCTGAAAAAATCGCGGTAAAATCGCGGTAAAAATCGCGGTAAAATCGCGGTAAAAACCGCTACGCTCAAGTGTGAATGCAGCCTTAAGGAGCCATTGGATATTGCCCAGGTTCTGTTTCCCTGTAATTGCCCCAGTAAAAGTCAGGCACACGATCACAGTCACTCTTTGGCTCAATAACAAGTCCAGGGGTGTTCTTTTTGGTATTTTTATTCTTGGGGTAACCCGGATAGGGTTGGGATACTCCAAAAAGAACTATGTACAAGGTGAGGACTGTAAACTTCCTTCTGTAGAACTGAAGCAGAAGTCCTTGCCTTGCAAAAGCAAACTGTGGACTTGGTTTTGTGGTAGAAGAAGCTAGAGAGCAAAAGCTTCCTCTTTAGAACAATAGGAGTCCCATCACGAAGAACTAGGTAGACTGAGCTCTTCAGGACACCAGCTGATGTCTCCTTTATACAAACACACAGCTGACTCTCTGGTACCAGAAGGGTGGCAGCAGCCCGAAAAGGCTCCAAGATCTCTCTCACTGTTTGTACTCACAAATGTCCTTGGAAAGTTGGGTGCCTCCTTCCAACATCCATGCGACACCATTTTCCTGTGATACCAGACTAGATCTTCAGATGACTGCCCATCTCTTAGATTGTAAGCACTAACGAGCAGGGCTCTCTGATTCCTACTGTATTAAACTGTATTGTAATTGATCTGTCTGCCTTATGTTGTAAAATTCTGTTTAAACTGTCTGTGCTATATAAATCCTGTATAATAATAATATTCAGTCATCTCTCTGTAACTTCAGCATCCAGGCCCCTCAGGTAGCCCAGTAGAGGCCTGACAAACAGCATGCACATGGCAGGGCTGCCCAGAGGGTAGTGAGCCCTCCAGGCTGGAGCTGACTTCTCCAGGACAAGACCCAGCTCTGCGGCTCAGAGTATTTATACAGACTCCCAGCAGTCTTCAGGGCCACCCTCCCTGGGATTGGCCAGGCCTGTATAAATATTCATGCTGCTATTTGTATTGCTCTACACCTATGTTCCAGAGGTTTCTAATGTTCTCTGGAAAGCAGAAGAAGCAATCGAACCAGCAGCTACTGAAACACTGAACAGACCTAACTAATCACATACAGCTGCACTGGTTATTTTTATTTTTTGTGCTATAAACAAAAAATGAGTGACAATTCTGGAAAAAAAAATTTTTTTTCACATTCTGCTATAAAACATTCCCCCCAAAAAATTTAAAAATCTAAATTTTTTTTAACATTTTAGGCCCAAATTGTTTTCTGCTACATATTTTTGGTCAAAAAAAATCACAATAAGCGTATTTTAAATGGTTTGCGCAAAAGTTATAGCGTCTACTAACTACGGGAAAGATTTATGTCATTTTTATTATTTTTATTTTTTTCCTAGTAATGGCAGCGATCTGCGATTTTTTTGCGGGACTGTGACATTGCAGCGGACAGATCGGACCCCTGACTGACATTTTTGACACTTTTGGGGGGGGGGGACCAGTGACATTACTAGAGTAATCAGTGCTACAAATATGCACTAATACTGTAATAATGTCTCTGGCAAGGAAGGGGCTAACACTGTGGGTGATCAAGGGGTTAAATGTGTACCTAGGGGCGTGTTTCTAACAGTGGGGGGGGGGGCGTGGCTTGTGAAATGATCATAGAGACCTGTGATCCGATATAGAAGGATCACATGAGCTCTGTGATCATTCCAGGGAGAAGAACGGTCAGCTGTGTTTACAACAGCTGACCGTTCTTCTCTCTCAGCGGGGAGCGATCGCGGGTGTCAGGCGGCAAACGGAGCTGCCTGCCCTGTGCATCGGGCAGGGGCGGGAGCGCGCTTGCGGCGGCTCGAGCTCGCCCCCTAGCTGCGGGCGCGTGACCAACGTATATCTACGTCGGTTTGCGCAGGAGGGCAGTATAACTCCTATATCAGCGTATCCATGAACTGGGAAGCGGTTAATGTATATGCTGATATAGGAATGGTATGCAATGATAGAGAAGAAGCTTTCTGCACCACTCATGCTTGTAAATTCATTGCTGTAATGACTGAACTGCAATAAGTGCTAATTAGTATGGACACCCACAGGAAATAGTTCAGCTCCGATGCTTCATCTGTGTGCATTGAGGAATTCTGTAGTAATTAACTGAGCACGTGACGGCAATGCCGTTTATAGCGCTGCCTACATGGAAAATAACACGTTAACCGCTCTCCCCCTTCCTCCGAGGCATAATAATGTATATTTAACGCTGTCTCCATCTGCCGGGTTCTTGGTCTGTGCACGTGCCGATCCATTGTTCCGCTCTGTGCATTGTCATGGCTCAGTCGGAGAACATTCTTCCGTTCAGCGGGAAGAGGAAGCAGAAAACTGAGAGGCAGATGACAATTCTAGGACAATAAAACCCCCCCAAATAATCAGACACAATGCTTCTCATTTATCAAATGGTTACAGGATTAGGAGAGAAGAATGGAGCGGAGGAGGCGTCAGTTGATGTCAAATGTTCTCTAATGAAGGAAAAAGTCCTATTTATTTAACCACTTCAGCTCCGGAAGGTTTTACCCCCTTAATGACCAGGGCCATTTTTTTTGCGATTCGGGACAACTGCACGGTCGTGCAACGCTGTACCCAAATAAAATTGATGTAATTTTTTCCCAAAAATAGAGCTTTCTTTTAGTAGTAGTTGATCACCTCTGCGGTTTTTAGTTTTTGTGCTATAAACAAAAAAAGAGCGACAATTCCTCAAAATATATATATATATCTATTTTTTTTCTTCCTGCTATAAAACATTCCCAATAAAAAAATGTTAAAAATCTATTTTTTTATCAGTTTAGGACAATTTGTATTCTGCTACATATTTTTGGTAATCGTATAATAATTGGTTTGTGCAAAAGTTATAGCGTTTACAAACTACGGGATAGATTTTTGGACTTTTTATTTCCTTTTTTTATCAGTAATGGCGGCGATCAGCGATTTTTATCGGGACTGTGACATTGCGGCAGAAAAATTTGACACCAACAGAGATCCGTGTTCTTGCTTAGCAAAAACAAAAGATCTCTATTTTCCTCCCTCACAGAACGGCGATCTGCCATGTTCACATAGGCAGACCGCTGTTCTGCCTCTCCTCAGACTGATCGGCAGGTCCTGGTAGTCACCGCGGCCGCCGGACCCACTGATTGATTCCTGCTGTGTCCAATCACAGCAGGAACGGGTCGCCGGCGCCGTGCGTGTGCGCCCCAGACCTCGTGCACTAAATCGCTTACATGTAGGTGACTTTGCACAGCTGGGCCTCCCTGCGGCAGTATATATGCGGTAGTTGGTCCGAAAGCGGTTAAGTCAGGGGTCTCCAGACCTTTCAATAC
Source organism: Pelophylax lessonae (assembly GCF_965119305.1). Lineage (NCBI taxonomy): Eukaryota > Metazoa > Chordata > Amphibia > Anura > Ranidae > Pelophylax > Pelophylax lessonae. The sequence goes on along the minus strand of NC_138768.1, from coordinate 843,593,234 downwards.
AAGGCCCACATCATAAACAAACAAAAAAAGACCAAACATTTAAAAAAAAAAAAAAAAAACAGTTTTTCTTAGTTTCTGTTATAAAAGTTTGCAAATCAGTAATTTTTCTTCTTCACTGATGTGTGCCGATGAGGCTGCACTGATGAGGTGGCACTGATAGGCTGCACTGATGGGCTGCACTGATGAGGTGGCACTGATGGGCTGCACTGATGGGCACTGATGGGTAGCACTGATAAGCTGCATTGATAAGGTGGCACTGAATGGCTGCACTGATGGGGTCACTGATAAGCTGCACTGATGAGGCTTTACTGATGGGCACTGATAGACGGCAGTGATACGCTGCACTGATGGGACCTAATAGGTGGCACTCATAAGCTGCACTGATGGGCACTGATAGGCAGCACTGATAGGCTGCACTGATTAGGCTGCACTGATGGGCACTGATAGACGGCAGTGGTAATTTGCACTGGTGGGCACTAATAGGTGGCACTCATAAGCCCTGATTATCAGTATAAACAATGTACTGACAGCCTTGCTGGTTATTGGCTCTCCTTTCCTCACACAAACACATGAGTGCATGAGGAAAGGACTGCCAATAACCGGCAAGTCTATTTGCATGTGATCAGCTTTCTGGGGTGTGGTCAGTATACATTCTGTGTACAGAACACCTCCAGGCGGCCATATTGCATTGCATTTTCAGAAAATTACAACAGCTGCAGATTAAAAAGGAAAAGTCATTTTTAATAACATTCAATTACAGTATGACTTGTGTCGCAATTTTATACGCTATATTATTTTTTCTTTATTTGTTTTTTTTTCCCCAGAAAAGTGGAGTTACCCTTCACGTCTAAGGCTAGATTCAGATTTGTGCATTGCAGGAACTCACGCAAAATTGCTTGCGTTACCACAACACACTAAATGTGTGCATCCCTTTTGCAGGTGCTCAGCAGGGCTATTAATTCTAAATGGCATCCAGCACATCTTGCTAACGCACATGCAAAATCATGTCCAAAAATGCATGGTACCAATGTGCCATGTGTTTTGGTGAGACGCAATTTTATTAAATGGGTCATGCAGTTCTTTTGTGCAATTGTCGCACCTAAGGCAGCAAAGTGAAATAAATTAAACAGACAAAAATGTGCAAAAACACACGCGCACTGTTGAACCTACATAGGTGAGAACAGAGCATTAGAGTCCATTCACACTAGCACGACTTGTCAGCCTGACAAGTCGTGGTCCCTCGCGGTCCATTGACTGCTACAGGACCCGTTCTAATAGGAGCGACACAAGTCGCTCCGACTTAGAAAAAGGGTCCTGTACTACTTCGGGGCGACCTCGGATCGACTTGCATAGACATAGACATAGACATATGAAGTCCGTGCAAGTCTCACCAAAGTCGCAGTGCACGGATATTCACAAGTCGCCCCCGAAGTAGTACAGAGTCGTGCCGCGGTAGTGTGAATGCGGGCTAACTGAATTGTACCTTTATTTTATTATTATTTTTTTACTAGTTTATTATTATTTTTTTTTTGTACTAGTTTCTTGTAAGCAGGGCTGCTGATAGGGGGAGGGGGCACCAGTCCTTCTGTAGGGGGCCCGGGCACACGGGGGGCCCCAACAGCACGGGGAATCAGAGCAGTTGGGCAGAGCGGCAATTAAAGAAGGAAGCCCTGTGTGGCTTTCTGCAGCAACTGAAAGCCAGCTTTCAGCTGCTGCAGGGAAAGACGCAGACACTGACACCGATCCCCCTACCTGTCCTGCCTGCACCTGATCCCTTCTGCCCCCCCTTTCACTGTGCCGCAGGGCTGCAGACTTCCCTGTCCTGTAGAAAATGAACAAATGGTAAAAAAAAAAAAAATATTGTTAATAACTTATTATAAAAAAATTGTAAACTAAAATGATAAAAAATGTTTACATTTTAAAAAAAGAAAATGTAAAAAAATGTTAATGTAAAAAAAAAATGAAAAAAAAAACAATTAAAAATAAAAATGCTAATAATGATTTTAGTGTATTTTTTGTGAAAATATTGTATTGGCGGGGGCCCTACCAGGTAGGCTGTAGGGGGCCCCCTGATTTCTCACAGCAGCCCTGCTTGTAAGCAGCACATGGATAGGTGACTTGGATCAGCAGTGAGTTTTCCTCACTTATTACACAAGCATGGCTTTCTAGGCACCGGGTCTGCTCTTAATTTTCTCCGACTTTTTCCTGATATTAGCAGGCGAGCAATTCATTACTCAGTCCATTACGCAGCTTAAAACAGTGTGTGTGAGAACCAGAGGCCAATCCCCGCTTGGAATCAGCAAGCTGTGTGCACAGATTTCCACAGCAAATGTGCTTCTGAAGACTGAGACTGAAAAAAGGTCAGTCAGAGGGAAGCAAAAAGCCAACAAGTGTCCCCGGACTTCATGCTATTTATTTATTAATAATTAGTTAGTTTTGAGGGTTGTTCTTCATCAAGCCTGGGGGGATACGGAAAGGTTCCTCCATCTGCAATACTTCTACAACGTTCACAGTCACTGGACTGATTCCCACCCACGGCCCTTTCCAATTATATCGCGCTGCACCGACAGCTTGACATTTCACCAAACGCATTAGGCTCCGGGCAACGGACGTGTCCTGCGGTTTTCCCAAAAATAAGACCTAATCCGTGGACCTCTGATGTAATGGCCAGAGCAAAAAAAAAGAACAAAGTGCCTCCCGCTCCAAAATGTAAGAGAATGGCGGTCTAATTAAAAACCAAGAAATCGGGAATGTCACTTGTACGCAACTAGATTCTTCAATATTTGTGTATTCTGTATTATGGGAACTTTGCTGAGCAGTGTGATACCATCACTTGGGTTCGTGATGGCCGCAGAAGTCAAAAGGACCTGAGAAATTTTGGTGGAGACATTACACTACTGGAGTCACTGAGAAATATAATATGTCTTTATAGGATTTAAAGAAGAATTCCAGGTATGGATATTTTTATGTAGTTACATTGGTCCAGCTTGGACCAATGTACAGTAACTATGCATATACCATACCTTTCTCAACCAGGTTTCCGTGGAACCATAGGGATCCTCTAAAGCAGTGTTTCTCAGCCAGGGTTCTGTGGAACCATAGGGATCCTCTAAAGCAGTGTTTCTCAGCCAGGGTTCTGTGGAACCATAGGGATCCTCTAAAGCAGTGTTTCTCAGTCAGGGTTCTGTGGAACCATAGGGATCCTCTAAAGCAGTGTTTCTCAGCCAGGTTTCCGTGGAACCATAGGGATCCTCTAAAGCAGTGTTTCTCAGCCAGGTTTCCGTGGAACCATAGGGATCCTCTAAAGCAGTGTTTCTCAGCCAGGTTTCCGTGGAACCATAGGGATCCTCTAAAGCAGTGTTTCTCAACCAGGTTTCCGTGGAACCATAGGGATCCTCTAAAGCAGTGTTTCTCAACCAGGTTTCCGTGGAACCATAGGGATCCTCTAAAGCAGTGTTTCTCAGCCAGGTTTCCGTGGAACCATAGGGATCCTCTAAAGCAGTGTTTCTCAACCAGGTTTCCGTGGAACCATAGGGATCCTCTAAAGCAGTGTTTCTCAGCCAGGGTTCTGTGGAACCATAGGGATCCTCTAAAGCAGTGTTTCTCAACCAGGTTTCCGTGGAACCATAGGGATCCTCTAAAGCAGTGTTTCTCAGCCAGGTTTCCGTGGAACCATAGGGATCCTCTAAAGCAGTGTTTCTCAGCCAGGGTTCTGTGGAACCATAGGGATCCTCTAAAGCAGTGTTTCTCAGCCAGGGTTCTGTGGAACCATAGGGATCCTCTAAAGCAGTGTTTCTCAGCCAGGTTTCCGTGGAACCATAGGGATCCTCTAAAGCAGTGTTTCTCAGCCAGGTTTCCGTGGAACCATAGGGATCCTCTAAAGCAGTGTTTCTCAGCCAGGGTTCTGTGGAACCATAGGGATCCTCTAAAGCAGTGTTTCTCAACCAGGTTTCCGTGGAACCATAGGGATCCTCTAAAGCAGTGTTTCTCAGCCAGGGTTCTGTGGAACCATAGGGATCCTCTAAAGCAGTGTTTCTCAGCCAGGGTTCTGTGGAACCATAGGGATCCTCTAAAGCAGTGTTTCTCAGCCAGGTTTCCGTGGAACCATAGGGATCCTCTAAAGCAGTGTTTCTCAGCCAGGTTTCCGTGGAACCATAGGGATCCTCTAAAGCAGTGTTTCTCAGCCAGGGTTCTGTGGAACCATAGGGATCCTCTAAAGCAGTGTTTCTCAGCCAGGTTTCCGTGGAACCATAGGGATCCTCTAAAGCAGTGTTTCTCAGCCAGGGTTCTGTGGAACCATAGGGATCCTCTAAAGCAGTGTTTCTCAACCAGGTTTCCGTGGAACCATAGGGATCCTCTAAAACAGTGTTTCTCAACCAGGTTTCCGTGGAACCATAGGGATCCTCTAAAGCAGTGTTTCTCAACCAGGTTTCTGTGGAACCATAGGGATCCTCTAAAGCAGTGTTTCTCAACCAGGTTTCCGTGGAACCATAGGGATCCTCTAAAGCAGTGTTTCTCAACCAGGTTTCCGTGGAACCATAGGGATCCTCTAAAGCAGTGTTTCTCAGCCAGGGTTCTGTGGAACCATAGGGATCCTCTAAAGCAGTGTTTCTCAGCCAGGGTTCTATGGAACCCTGGGGTTCCTCCTGAGGTTACTAGGAGTTCCTTGAGCAATGGGCAATTTTCCTCTGAAGCCCAGTGAGTTTTACGTGATTTACTTGATTAAACGTTTGCTTTTGAAGTTAGTGTAAACTTAAGCCCCGTACACACGTACCGATCGTCGGCCGAAAAGCTTCGGCCGACGACCGATCTGCCGATTGTAGGCTTGTTAGTATGATGCCTCCGACAGCCGACAGCGCACATTCGGCCGAAAAGAATCTGTCATGCAAGCATTAAAATTTTTGTATGCCGACACCAGAGCGGCCGATTGTTCGCCAGTCAGTACAGAATTCGGCCGACAGACCGCTGATTTGCAAGACTGGGCATGCTCAGAAAAGAAAAAACACAGGGAAAGTTAACCATCACATGACATCACTTCTGCAGTCGGCTGTAGTCGGCGGACAAAATTCTTGTGCAGTCTTTTGCACTTTTCAGCGGACACGACAGCCCGGGGACAAAAGACGGCCGATCGTTCGGCCAACGATCGGTACGTGTGTACGGGGCTTTAGCCTAAATTTCTGGGCATGGCCTAGTCAAAGCCCAGACCTCAATCCAGTTGAGAATCAGTGAGGTGCATTGACTAAAGGTAAGTAGACTGGGCACTTTGCAAGTGCAGTTGCACTCGTTTTCCCCTGAAATTAGTAAATGTGGTAAAGCTCTGCTGATTTCCATCAACCAATCATGTGCAAGCAAAAATGCAGTTTTTTTTTTTCTTGCACCTGATTGGGTAGTATTTACAAAGTGGAGCTTCGCCATATTTCCTAAGGAAAATGAATGCAACCAAACATGCAAAGTGCGCAGTATGTTTGCCTTTAGTAAACCCGCTCCTGTGGCATGACTTGAAGATTTCCGTATACCTACATAATCCATCTAACTTGAAGGAACTGGAACACTTTCACCTTGAAGAACAGGCGAGTATCCAAGTCGATGTGGTAAACTAATAGAGACATTCCCCAAGAGACTTTCAGCTGCAATTGCAGCAAATGGTGGCATGAGAAAGAATTAACTTTTTTTTTTTTTTTTTTTGGGGGAGGGGATGAATACTTATGCACACCCAAGATGTCTGTGTTATTAATCCTAATTAAAAATATTTTGCACCTTCAAAATTGTTTGTATGTTGCATACATCACAAGTCACAAACCCTTCAAAGATCCCTTTTTTTGCATAAATTAACTACTTAACGACTGCCCGCCGCAGTTTTACTGCGGCAGGCAGTCCCTCCTGTAAAAACCGACGTAACTGTACGTCGGTCACGTGCCTGCAGCTAGGGGGTGAGTGTGCGCCGGCGTGCTCCCACCCCCACTCGGCAGCGGGGAAACCGATACACGGGGCAGGTGGCTCCGATTGTCGCCTGACACTTGCTCCTCACTGAGAGAGAAGAACGGTCAGCTGTTGTAAACACAGCTGACCGTTCTTCTCTCTGGAATGATCACAGAGCGCATGTGATTCTTCTATATAGGATCACAGGTGTCTATGGTCATTCCATAAGCCCCTCCCCATAGTTAGAAACACGCCCCTAGATACACATTTAACCCCTTGATCACCCACAGTGTTAACCCCTTCCCTGCCAGTACCATTATTACAGTAACAGTGAATATTTTTAGCACTGAATACTGTAGTAATGTCCCTGGTCCCCCCAAAAGTTTCAAAAATGTCAAATAGGGGTCTGATCCGTCCGCCGCAATGTCTCAGTCCCATTATAAATCGCAGATCACTGCCATTACTATTAAAAAAAAAACAACAAAACAATAAAAATGACATAAATCTTTCCCGTAGTTAGTAGACACGATATATTTTGCGCAAACCAATCAAAATGCGCTTATTGCGATTTTTTTTTTCACCAAATATATGTAGCAGAAAACAAATTGGCCAAAAATGTTAAATTTAGATTTTTAATTTTTTTTTTTTTTTTTTGGGAATGTCATATAGCAGAATGTGAAAAATATTGTTTTTTTTTTTTTCAGAATTGTCGCTCTATTTTTGTTTATAGCGTAAAATATAAAAATCGCACAGGTGATCAAATACCACCAAAAGAAAGCTCTGTTTGTGGGAAAAAATGGATATCAATTTTATTTAAGTACAGCGTCGCACGACCGCGCAATTGTCTGTTAAAGCAACGCAGTGCCGAATTGCAAAAAATGGCCTAGTCATTAACCCCCCTGGTGGTAATCCCGAGCGTGACTCGGGGTGGATTTTTTAGGTTAGGATCGGTAACCCCGAGTCACGTTTGGGGTGGATGTGCAGAGAGCGCAGCGGTGTTCTCTTACCTTCTCCTGGCGATCCAGCGATGATCTCTCATTGCTGTGACCGCCAGCCGAGAGTCCCGCCGCTCCACTGTCCTCCGTCGGTGTGATGACTTCCTAGTTCCGTTCCCTGCAGCAGCAATGCTGTATGGGAGAGGAACTAGGGAGGGAAATTCAAAAAAAAAAAAAAAAAAAAACGTTGCACAAAACACAAAACACATTTTATATTTTATATATATATATATATATATGCATATATATATATATATATATATATATATGCATATATATGTATATACTGTATGCATATATATATGTATATATGTGTATATATGTGTATATATATATATATATATATATATATATATATATGCACACACACACACACATATATATATATATATATATATATATATATATATATGTATGTAAAATGATATTATTGATTCAATTATAATTAATGCGTTTTATTTATATATATATATATATATATATATATATATATATATATATATATATATATATGTGTGTGTGTGTGTGTATATATATATAAATATATATACACACACACACATATATATATATATATATATATATATATATAAAATATATAATGCATTAATTATAATCTAATCAATAATATAATTTTATTATATATATTATATGTTAAATAATAAAATAATATTATTGATTTGATTATAATTCATGCGTTTGTGTTTCAAATTTATCACATCTGGGATGTCTACTAGAGTCTTGTTTTGGTCAGGTTTAAGTCAGTAATTACTAAGAATTGTAGGCCTATAATACATAACGCCAAATTTCCATGAAAACAATTGTACCGCTTTTGGTATGTAATTCCTGACATAATCATACCGCCAGGGAGGGAGGAAATCTTCCAGTCCAGAAGTGATTAAATCATTTTTTTTTTTTTTTTTAATTAAGAAATTACATTTACTTCTAAGTTGTAATGCAACAAAACAGGAAAAAAAACAGAAAAAAAACAAGGGGGTGAGTACTTTCACTAGGCACATTTTTTTGGTATATCTTATCCTATCTCAATATACAGCAGACTCAATCTTTGCTTGTTACCTTTAATTTGTCATATTGGACTGATTCCTCCACTAGGTCACTTTTCTTTATAAACCGTTAGCATGGAACCTCGTAAAATGATCTCTCACACTGTGCGCCATCGTCTTTGCAGGTGTGAAGGGAATATCTGTATATAACAGATGTCAGATCATTGCAATTTCTCAGAAAAAAAAAGTCTGAAGGGATGAATCACATTTTTTATTACATAGCAGGTTATAAATAGTAACATAGCTGGTTACGATAAATGACAAGTCCATCAAATCCAGTTGTTTCTTTTCAAAAGACGAGGAAGTCAGAGCGATCCGGCCATGAGACTGGAAACAAGTGTTCATCATTGCAAATGTTTACATATTAACCACTTCAGCTCCGGAAGGTTTTTCCCCCTTAATGACCAGGTTATATTTTGCGATTCGGCACTGCGTTACTTTTACTGACAATTGCGCGGTCGTGTGACGCTGTAACTAAATACAATTTATGTCTTCTTTTCCCCACAAATAGAGCTTTCTTTTGGTGATATTTGATCCCCTCTGCGGTTTTATTTTTTGTGCTATAAACAAAAAAAGGCCGACAATTTTGTGGGGGGGAATGAATGCACTAGAGGGAAACAGAGATCCGTGTTTCCTCCCTCACAGACCACCGTTCTGCCCAGGGCAGCCATCAGGGGGGGACAGCCCATGCACATGCAAGGGGCCCAGGCGTTCCAAGGGGCCCAGCTGCCCAGGCCCCAACCAAGGAGACCGAGTAGTTGCAGCTGTAGTAACTAGCAATTGCTGAAACATAGCGGCTGAAGAGTAAGCCGATGCAGCTGAAGGGATGTCTCTTTGCTGGATTGCGATGTCTCTTTGCTGAAAATAGGAGGCTGTCTCTTTGCTGGTTGGGATATCTCTTAGCTGAATTTATGAGGCCATCTCTTTACTTGATTGGGATGTCTCTTTGCTGAATATATGAGGCTCTTTTTTTGCTGGATAGGGATGTCTCTCTGCTGAATATATGAGGCTGTCTCTTTACTTGATTGGGATGTCTCTTTGCTAAATATATGAGACCGTCTCTTTTTTGGATTGGGATGTCCCTTTGCTGAATATATGGGGATGTCTCTTTGATGGATTGGATTCATTTGAATTTATTAAGTTATAAGAGTGTTAAAATAGAAGTGGGTGCACTGAAGGACTTGGTGGGATGGCCAGTAGGCGATTCAGTGGGACGGCCAGAGGGCAGGCCCTTTGGAATGTTGGTGGTCAGGCCCAGAGGGGCCCAAGCCTAAAGCTGTGTAAGGGGCCCCAAAATTTCTGATGGCTGCCCTGGTTCTGCCTCTCCTCTGAGCAATCGGCAGGTCCTATTGGACAGAACATGGAAGGTTGGGAGACAAGGATTTTGTTGGCACTTCAAATAGGTAAAATAACTTTTTATTACAATTCACATAAAAACAAAGAGAAAGAAGAAGTATTACATATAAAAAGTATGGCTTGAAAACAAGCCCAAAACGATATACAAATATGTAGCAGTTATTGGAGTATCAATTTCATACAGAGGTAGAAAAATTTCATACAAATCCTTAAAAGGGTGAAGATATTTGGCACCAGAAGAGTCCTGCCGACGGATTGCAGAGGGAACAATAGCCGTCCAGCTAGCCCAACTGATGCTGTATTTATGTATATGTTCAATTGTGCAACATGTTTCGCCTTTTTCAAAGCTTCATCTGGAGCTTATTTATGAAAAACTCTATACATTTTGTGTAAACTGAGACATATGTCTCAACAATGTTTGTAATTAACGGAGAGGATGTCGTGGATTTGTCGGAGCTTGATACCTTGGTGGATAGACGAGCCTTGGACGTGTAGCCGCCAAGAAATAGTATATGCCTGGCTGTCATCAATCAGATAAGTGCTGCTAGAGAACTCCCATATGAGCCCATAGGGTAAGCACTTGTGTATGCTCCGATTAAGTGTCCACGAACGTCCTCTCCGGATGGGGAACCGCCACCATGGTCCTATTGGCCATCGGATAATTGGCTCTCGCTGTGTCCAATCACAGCGAGAGCCGGGCTCCAGCGGCGCGTGCGCCCCAGATCCCAAGATCTCCATCACGTACAGGTACGTGGTTTTGTTCTTAAGGGCCGCCCTGTGGCAGGATATGTATGTGGAGCGGTCCTTAAGTGGTTAAAGCTGTTGTTTACCCATAAAAAAAATCCTGCAAGATAATGGCATAATGTGCTAGTATGCAATACTTACCATAGAACGAAGCCCCCATAGCGGCGCCCGGTCACCACTGAGGAGACTGGCATGTTCCCCCGGCATTTCTTCCATAATCACGGCCTCCAGCTCTGTGAGTGGCCGGAGCTGCGATGACATCACTCCTGCGCATGTCAAAGTAAAATATAAACTCCACCTTCAAAATTTCCCCAGACACTGATAGACGTCACAAGACTTCTATATACTGCTGATGAGCATCAGTTTATGTTTACCAAAATAATTGCATGTCCATGTTCTGTGTACTGTGGGAGACCAGATATAATGACTGCAGAGTCCTGGGTTTAGTAACACTTTAACATGTTAATGTAATTTCCAAAGTCATTTTAGGTTCATTTAAAGCGGCAATAAATCCAAAACTAAAAATCGAATATACAGTACAGTATATATATATATATATATATATATATATATATATATATATATACAGCATCTCACAAACGTGAGTACACCCCTCACATATTTGTAAATATTTTATTCTATATTTTCATGTGCCAACACTGAAGAAATGACACTTTGCTACAATGTAAAGTAGTGAGTGTACAGCTTGTATAACAGTGTCAATTTGCTGTCCCCTCAAAATAACTCAACACACAGCCATTAATGTCTAAACCACTGGCAACAAAAGTGAGTATACCCCTAAGTGACTATGTCCAAATTGGGCCCAAAGTGTTAATATTTTGTGTGGCCACCATTATTTTCCAGCACTGCCTTAACCCTCTTGGGCATGGAGTTCACCAGAGCTTCACAGGTTACCACTGGAGTCCTCTTCCCCTCCTCCATGATGACATCACAGAGCTGGTGGATGTTAGAGACCTTGCGCTCCTCCACCTTCTGTTTGAGGATGCCTCACAGATGCTCAATAGGGTTTAGGTCTGGAGACATGCTTGGCCAGTCCATCACCTTTACCCTCAGCTTCTTTAGCAAGGCAGTGGTCATCTTGGAGGTTTGGGGTCATTATATTGGAATATTGCCCTGTAGCCCAGTCTCCGAAGGGAGGGGATCATGCTCTGCTTCAGTATATCACAGTACATGTTGGCATTCACGGTTCCCTCAATAAACTGTAGCACTGACAGTACCGGCAGCACTCATGCAGTCCCAGACCATGACACTTCCACCACCATTCTTGACTGCAGAATAAAGGCAGTTTGGGGCTTTAAATGATTCACAAGCCAGGTAAGGCTCAGCGTCTCTATCCCTGTATATGGAAAATTAGGAAAAAGTTTTGGGAATTTAAATGAGGTGCGTGAGAGCACCGCCCCTTAGTAAATATACTCACCGACCAGTCTGCTTGCAAACCGAATTGACCTGTCTAACAATGTGCATTAAAAACAGGGGTTTAGTTAACACACATTTAACACACATTTGCAAAGCATGTGTAAGCTGCAAGGCCCCTTCACCTTCACGCACTTCATTTAAAGTCCCAAACCTTTTTCCTCATTTACCACAATGCTTGGCTGTAGGCAAGACACACTTTCTTTGTACTCCTCCCCTGGTTGCCGCCACACACGCTTGACACCATCTGAACCAAATACGTTTATCTTGGCCTCATCAGATCACAGGACATGATTCCAGTAATCCATGTCCTTAGTCTGCTTGTCTTCAGCAAACTGTTTGCAGGCTTTCTTGTGCATCATCTTTAGAAGAGTCTTCCTTCTGGGACGACAGCCATGCAGACCAATTTGATGCAGTGTGCAGCGTATGGTCTGAGCACTGACAGGCTGACCCCCCACCCCTTCAACCTCTGCAGCAATGCTGGCAGCACTCATACATCTATTTCCCAAAGACAACCTCTGGATATGATGCTGAACACGTGCACAAAACTTCTTTGGTCGACCATGGAGAGGCCTGCTCTGAGTGTCCTGTTAAACTGCTGTATGGTTTTGGCCACCGTACTGCAGCTCAGTTTCAGGGTCTTGGCAATCTTCTTATAGCTAGGCCATCTTTATGTTGAGCAACAATTCTTTTTTTCAGATCTTCAGAGAGTTCTTTGCCATGAGGTGCCATGTTGAACTTCCAGTGACCAGTATGAGAGAGTGAGAGCGATAACACCAAATTTACCACACCTGCTCCCCATTCACACCTGAGACCTTGTAACACTAAGGAGTCACATGACACCAGGAAGGGAAAATGACTAATTAGGACCAATTTGGACATTTTCACTTAGGGGTGTACTCACTTTTGTTGCCAGTGGATTAGACATTAATGGCTGTTTGTTGAGTTATTTTGAGGGGACAGAAAATTTACACTGTTATACAAGCTGTACACTCACTACTTTACATTGTAGCAAAGTGTCATTTCTTCAGTGTTGTCACATGAAAAGATAGAATAAAATATTTACAATAATTTGAGGGGTGTACCTACTTTTGTGAGATACTGTATGTCTCCTGATGCTTGGTAATCCAAGCCGTGTCTTTTACATGTGGAACTTTGTTGCCCGGAAATAGCTGTTAAGCTGTGTTGCGCTCTTTTACTAAATCCATCATGGCATACATTTGCTTTTTTTGTAAATCTATGGCCTACTAGAGCTGTTGAAAGTGCTCTTCACTAAATTGTTCTATGTTTTTGGCCCAATTCTGTGCTGTTGCCTATGTTTGTATTGTGGAAACTAAAGAAAACTTGACTATATTTTTATTTTTTTCAACATTTTTATTTATTTTTCATGTTCCTATCCAAGTTTAACTTGTTGTAATGGTGTATATAACCAAAAGTATTGCAGTGGCCACTTCATGAGGTCACCTCTAGCTGGAGTAATTGTCTTGGTTGACATATTACTTTGTTGCAATTTTGTAATCAACATTCACTTTAAAAAAAATTTCATGTTAATGTTGATTTACAATGTTTGCATTTAATTTGCACTGCACGTCATGCCTTTTTGATTTAACCACTTCCCGACCACCCACCACCTATTTAATGCGGCAGGGTGGCTCTCCTGCCCAAACTGACGTAGGTCTACGCCGGTCGCGCTCGGAAAGCTAGGGGGTGAGCGCGCTCCCACCCCCACTCGGCAGCAGGGAAGCCGATGCATGGCTCAGGGGGCACTGATTGCCACCTGACACCCGCGATCGCTCCCCACTGAGAGAGAAGGACGGTCGGCTGTTGTAAACACAGCTGACCGTTCTTCTCCCTGAAATGATCACAGAGTGCCTGTGATCCTTCTATATAGGATCAGAGGTCTCTATGGTCATTTCAGAAGCCACCCCCCCCCCCTCCCACAGTTAGAATCACATTTAGCCCCTTGATCACCAGTACAGTTAACCCCTTCCCTGCCAGTGTCATTATTACAGTAAAAGTGCATATTTTTAGAACTGATTACTGCAGTAATGTCACTGGTCCCCCCAAAAGTGTCTAAAATGTCAGTCAGGGGTCTGAGCTGTCTGCCGCAATCCCGCTAAAAATCACAGATCGCTGCCATTACTAGTAAAAAAAAAAAACAATAAAAATGACATAAATCTTTCCCGTAGTTTGTAGACGCAATAACTTTTGCGCAAACCAATCAAAATATGCTTATTGCAATTTTTTTAACCGAAAATATGTAGCAGAAAACAAATTGGCCTAAAATGTTACATTTTTTTTTTTTTTGAGAATGTCATATAGCAGAATGTGAAAAATATAGTTTCGTGTCGTTCCTTCAGAGCCCCGTGCCGTGACCGTAGGCTCCCGCGCACATGCGCGGGAGTGACATCATTGCGGCTCCAGCCAATCAGATGGCTGGATGCTGCAAACCCGGAAGAAGGGTGACCGAACATGTCACAGGTGAGCAGGCGGCACTGCAAGGCTTTGTTCTAAGGTAAGTATTCCATAATGAGCTAGTTTGTGATGCAAACTAGCTCATTATGTGTTTGCCTTTCAGGTGTTCGTTTTTTAAAAAACAATTTCTGAGGTTTACAACCTATTTAAATATCACTCCTTTTTTTAGTTCCATTTCTTTTGTGATTTGGACTTAACAGATTACAGCACGTTTTTTTGCGATATTTACCAGCAATGTTTTTTTTTTTTCGTTGTTTACAGCAAAATCCTTATTATTATTTATTCTTTAATGAATGAAACTTACCTGAAAATGAATCCTTCCAGTGATGCGATGTCATCGTTGGAGACATCTTCCATCTTTACCTGTTTTGCTTCCGGGTTTGTGAACGCTCACTCTGTGAATGGCCGCGTGGGAGCTGCAGGGTCACGGCACAGAATCTAAAGGAATGGCACAGGTGGCCGTTCCTTCAGAGTGCATGTGCCAGTGATGTCACCGGCTGCACCTACAGTAAATATCTCCTAAACGGTTCACGTTGAGATTTTTACACTACCTATAGGTAAGCCTTATTATAGGATTACCTATAGGTAAAATTTAAAGATGGAAGTTTACTTCCTCTTTAAAATGACGTTCACAAGCAAGTGCATGCACAGTGCTATGTAGAGTGCATTACAAATTGATAAAGAGCATTCCTCCCCCCACAAACTCTGCTGAACGCAGGTGCCTGCCGTGGGACATCATTAATGTGGCTCTGCCCCATACACGTTACGTCCGATCTACAGTCTTCTTCCTTCCCATAGTGAATATGTTGCTTTGTTGTTCAGCATTTAGAACCTGCTCACTGCTGGAGGTAGAAAAGGGCAAAAAGAATGTGTGATGTTACTAGAATTAACTGCAGACACCAGGAAAAAAGATAAACTTAGAGTTATTTTTTTTATGGTGCATGGAAGCACCAAGGGTGGCGATGTGGCAAACAGGGGCGGGGAGACGTTGGCAAGGCCAGGGTTGAACTTTAAGAATGTCAATGAACAAACACAGAGATTACCCTTATTGCCCAATCCTTCCTAAAATATTTCATGACCAGGCAACTAGCATTTTTGGAAGCTAGTAAAGGCTTCAACTTTATTTCTCCACTCTGAGACATCTACACAGAATTTTCTATGACTTGGGTGATAAATATAAGAATAGCCCAACTTGGACAGAACAATAGATAAATAGTTTCGTAGCACTTTGACAAACACTTGACCTGCACTGCATCTATTGGATATTTTCTTAACGAAGAACTTTTGCTTTTTCATAGTTCAGCTCGTGCCATATGGTATTAAAGCATCTAAAAGCTTTTGGTGACCTACTTATCATTTCAAAGCTGAACAGTGGCAGCCAAGGAGATTGTGAATCATACAAATATTCCTTTGTCATCCAGACTGCAAGAACTTAGCACATCATTTTTCTTGTTCCTTATCCTTTTTATCTTTATGACAATAAAAAAAAAAGATGAATTTTTAGTTCCAGAATCTGCATTACATTGTGTTACAGTGAAATTCTTTGCTATTTTCCTTTTATTTATGCCAATGCTGCATTAATATTTTTTTACATTTACTGGAGACTTACCAAGGCACGGGGAAAGGATTATTGTAGAACATCTGATTGATGTTCTGTGTTGGCAGACTTTGGGCTTCTGTTGATGGCATCAGTACGACATCAGTTTAAGATGCTTTTGGGAACATTCAGAATTAATTGACAGGGGCATTGATTTGCAGATGACTTTACTACTGACCGGCATTTGTCCTACTTCAAGGGAGCTTTGCATGTTTGAATGTTTTGGTCTGCTTAGGGCTCCTGAGCTGTGGGTTTGATTGCTTCCCTTTGCCTCTGGAAGAAGCTTCCAGAGCATAACAAGTAAGATTTAAAAGATCAGCTGAATATTTATCATAACCCGGCCAATCTTTGGAAGGGGTTATCCAGAAGGTGGCTGGAGAGGTGATAAAGAGACAGGAGCCCTGAGCAGATTGTTCATCTTTCATCAGAGAGGGTTCCAGTACTCTTGGGGCTTCTGTTCCTAGGATAAGTATGACCAAGGCAAAAGACTACTGCTTGGGTCTCAGCATTTTCTGTGTTAAGGGCCTGGGCAGGACAGCTAAAAAAGGGAAGACCTGCTGAAGGACAATGTTTCAGAGTCCAGATCTGAAGACGGACTTTGCCATTTCTCTCATTAAGGATCTACCCATGGAGCCTGGGTGGCAGACAGCTCCTGGGATATTGTGAGTGAAGACCTTACTGGGGACTGATAGCTGTGTAGAAATGAAAGGGGACCAGCTGCTAACAGCTGCCCTATAGTTTACAGCTGTGGGGCTTCAGATATGCTGACTATCCCCAGACACCTCCAGAGAAGCTGCTACTTACAGACTAGAGCATGGGTTTCCAACCTTTTGGCTTCTCTGGGCCACATTGAGTGTAGAGAAATTTTCTCGGGCCACATATAAAATATATACTATAGCATAGTAATAAAATGCCCCCGCGCCCCCTGCACTAATTTAACACAACTAGAGGATGATCAGATGAAATGGAATCAGTATACTGTACAGAGGTTTACTTATTCTGAGAGATAATAAAGGAAGACTCTAACCACCATGACCACTTCAGTGATTTCAAGTGGTCATGCTGGTAGGAGTCAGAAACACTGCACATGCTCCACCCCCCCACCCCCGAGGCAGCCTCTGCCTACCGTTAGTTGGAAGCGGCTGTGGCCGTGCCCCCCAACCTGACTTCCTTCCTCCCCACCAAAAAAAAAAAAATTGTCAGGGGGGCAGTGGGCCGCATTGCCTGCGGTTCTGGGCCGCATTCGGCCCTCGGGCCGCAAGTTGGACATGCCTGGACTAGAGAGAAGCTTGGACTTTTGCTGCTGTTGCTGGTTGTTTTGGAGTGACCCTACAACCCTCTCCTGTTAAAGTTCTTCAGCAATAAATGCTAAAAAGAGATCCCCTAGAGTTTAATTGTTGGTGTGACTGGTGGCCTCTGTACAACGCAGGAAGTACCTGTCTGTTTTCAGCAGCCCCTTTGAGGGTGAGCGCTACAAATCCATTGGGAAGACTTTCCACAAGATTTTGGAGTACATAAGTGAGGTCAAGTAATAATGTTGGATGAAAAGATGTGACAATCAGAGTTCCAATTCATTTCAAAGATGTTCAGTAAGGTTGAGGTTTGGGCTCTGTACAGTCTTCCTAAGTTCCTCCACACCAAACTCAGCACACAATATCTTTATGAAGATGGTTTTGTGGACAGCCGTGTAGGAACAGAAAAGGGTCTTCCCTTAACTCTTGCCTAAAGGCACACAATTTTCTAAAATGTCTTTGTATGGTGTAGTATTACCCTTCATGAGAAACACCTAAATTCAGTCATTTGTAGGGGTGTCTACATACCTTTGGACATATTATGTAGATTTAAACCCTAACTAGTTGATATTTAGATTGTTACAGCGATGCCTTTTTTTGTTTTACCTTTTATTTTAATATTTTTTCTATCTCAGGGCTACTGATCTTCTTCAGTCCCTTTCAGCCACTGTCCACATGCACTCGCTGCAGCATCAGCTGTACATTGAACCAGCAGGGATAATGTAAATTCTGCAACAGTAGGCTGGCGTGTCCCCAGGAGCACTTGCCAGAACGCACAAGCATGCACAGCATACTTCCACGTTATGGCAAGCTCACCTGTTTGTTTGCCCTATTCCCTGCCCTCTTCCCCACCCCCATTGTTGCCTTCTAAGTCATTATTTAGACCCCCGTAAGGGGTGGCCCGTCCACTGGGGGCGCAGGGGCGCCGCCCCCTATCAATACATCCAGCCCCCTAATCTACATGCAGGGCGCCAGACGCATGGATTCCAATGGTTTTTTTTTTTTTTAAGCACGTGATTAAAGCCAGAGGCTCTAATAGGCTTCAAAAAAGGGTGGGCTCGGGGCGCAGAGCACAGCGCCCTGAGCCCACCCAGTTGTGTGACAATAGCAAATGAATATTCGCTATTGCCACACGGATTCTCCTCCTGGCCAATCAGGAAGTGGGTCCTGATACCCATTTCCCGATTGGCTGAAAGGAGAAGCCATGCCATTGGCCATGGAGGAGGAGGGAGGAGACGCAGGAGACTGAGGGAAGAAGATGAAGAAGCTGCTACCGCTACTGCTGCCTGCCCTTCCTCCACATCTCCAGGCAGGGTGAGTGAGCCGGCGACCAGGGAGGGGGGGGGGGGAGAGTCCAGATGTTTCTCTGTAGGAAAGGAAAGCATCTATTCTAAATTTCCTTACAATGTCCTCGAGACTCAAGCCCATTGCTTCTTAAAATGTATGGTGTGCGGGCTGGTGTGGTCTGGGAAGGGGGGGTTATGGTGTGGTCTGGGGGGGGGGGTATGGTGTGTTCCTTCTGCTGTCCTCTCCGGCCCATGGACCACCAGCCGCCACTGACCACTGTCTTTTTTGTTTGCCCGTTGGTCAGCCACTGATGATGTAACTCCCGAGCATGCTCTATAGAGTTACATTATTCCAGAACTCAGACTCCATTTAATCTGTAAGATGCCAAAACTGGAGCGCTGCAATACACAAAAAATCAATCCTAGGAAATGCTAATCTGCTCACAATTGTAGACTTCTTGGACCGTTTGACTGTCAGAGTTAAAGCAATACAGCTACATACTGGGATATGTTTATTAAAAGTATAGATTATATAGAAACATTTAAATGTCTGGATTCAAAAGCATTCTCTGACATTCACACTCTAGAGTCCCATTAGTTATAACGACAATCTGTGGCCAGCGAAGAGTGCAAATGCCGCCTTATGCCAATGAGCAATTAGGTTTGAATCCTCATTTGCAGTATGTTGAATGCGCAGTGATTGGGGGCTTAGCAAGCAGGATCAAGTCTAATAGGCCTCCATAGGGAATCAACAGTGAGTTGCTGATATGGTCATACTCAAATGACAGCATTAAGGTCTTGGTTCACAATGGTGGTTTACAACAGAAGTAAATTTTTTGCTACTTGCATGAGTGGCTTTAGCCTTAAATCCTGTTAGTTATAAACGTTATTACACTATTGTAAGGTTTTCTTCATTTGACATTTTTGAACCCTCATAGGTTGGGGACCTTCTTTAGAGATGTGGATTCAGAAAAGAGTGATTTAACCACTTAAGCCCCGGAAGATTTTACCCCCTTCCTGACCAGGGCCTATTTTGTGATTCGGCACTGCGTGACTTTAACGGACAATTGCGCGGTCGTGCGACACTGTACCTAAACAAAATTGACGTCCTTTTTTCCCCACAAACAGAGCTTTCTTTTGGTGGTATTTGATCACCTGTGCGATTTTTTGATCATGCGCTGTAAACAAAAAAAAGCTTACATTTTGCAAAAATAACAATATTTTACACATTTTTTTTATATGAAATTCCCCCCAAAAAAATGTAAAAATCAAAATGTTTTAACATTTTTGGCCAATTTGTTTTATGCTACATATGTTTGGTAAAAAAAAAATCACAAAAAGCGTATTTTTATTGGTTTGCGCAAAAGTTATCACTAACAAAGGGAAAGATTTTTGTCATTTTTGTTGTTTTTTTTTTTTAACGAGTAATGGCGGCGATCTGCGATTTTTTTTTTGCGGTACTGCGACATTGTGGCGGACAGATCGGACCCTTGACTGACATTTTTGACACTTTTGGGGTTACCAGTGACATTACTACAGTAATCAGTGCTATACATATGCACTGTTACTGTAAAAATGACACTGGCAGTGAAGGGGTTAACTGTATTGGAGAGGGAGGGGTTAAGTGTGTCCTAGGGGCGTGCTTCTAACTGTGATTGGACATGGCTACTTGTGAAAGAACAGAGATCAACGGTCCTACATAGTAGAACCGTCTGATCTCAATTCTTACACAGGGGAGAATGACAGGCGGCTTTGTTTACATCAGCCGCCTGCCTTTCTTCCGGTGTCACGGGCGGTCGCGAGTGACCACGCGGGAGCGCGCCTCCGGCGGTGCACGCTCGCTCCCTAGAAGCCTCACAGGCTAGCAACGTAGACCTACATCGCTTTGCCTGTGAGGGGCTGACCGCCGCAGTAAATAGTCGTGCGGCGGTCGGCAAGTGGTTAAGCAGAGCAGTGGTTTGGCCTATGTGGTAAATGGTCCAGCTTATACTACATGTAACTGCCCACCAAGTGCTGAAAGGTTCTGGTGGTTTATAAGGCATAAGTAACCGCTCCATTCACCACTGGCCATTTACATCATACAAGGTTTGTGACACTAAGGAGGAGAGTTACTAAAACTGGAGCACTCAGAATCCGGTGCAGCTGTTCATAGTAGCCAATCAGCTTCTAACTTCAGATTGTTCTTGTAGGGCTTGCTGTATGATGACTTGTTGGGCCTCCTCTGATTACCAGCACACGGTCACTTAGGGTACAGTTTACACATTCATCCTTACTCCCAATGGCTCATTGCTCAATAAACAGTTCAGGGGTGTTGTTTTTTTTGTATTTATTGTGGAACTTGGATGGTTGAAGGAAATAGTGGGATACTTCAACTGGAACTATTTACATTGAATAAGGACAACTCTCACTTGGCCTCACCAGGTTGCTTGTGGAAGCAGCTGCACTGCTTAAACCATACTGCCACATATATGGAAAGGGTGAAGTCTTCTTGCTCTTTCTAAAGGAAATAGACTTGGTGATCTTCATTCTCTTCAGGACACTCTCTAGCATCCCCTTTACTGACACCCGTCCACTGACTCTTCTAGCTGCAGGGGTGGCCCCCCCCTCAGGTCAGGCCCCTTGACACAGATCTGTATTCACTGTATGCAGAATCAGATCCTTCCAGTGTCTCCCCTCTCAATCAGCTACACAGGACTTCCCAGGTTCAGTTCCTCTCTAACTCTCTATGCCCTCAGGTCGATCACCTGAGGCCGCATGGAACCTCTACAGAGGAGGAGGCAGCCACCCCTCCCTCTGGGACTCCTCCATTCAAATGAAAGACCCCGAGCAAATGTGCTCCTGGTATTTATGCAGTATCCCAGCATGCACAGACGCACTTTCCTCTGCCAAATCACCAGGGCTGTACTAAATGCCTGTGCACTAATTTGTCGGGTTTCCTCCCACTGTCCAACATGCCTCCCCATTGGACAGTGTGAAACACTTCAGACAAACTGAGCTGCACCTAAGCACATTGAGCAGACCTCACTAGCAGATCCTGCTCTCAGGTAGGCAGAGAACAATATAGATTTACCTGCAATCCCTCTGGTAAGCAGACAGGACTCAAAAACTTTACTCTTTCTCTAGTATCTACCTAGGAGGGTGCTACATTAAATTTTAGCTTTGGCAATAAAACCTGGAAGCTCATTGGTTACTATGCAGAGGTGCACCAGACTTTGTATGTTCCAGTTTTAGTAAATAACCCATTTAATGTCAATTTATCTCATGTTTAGTCTAGCGGAACATATACAGACTGGTAACAGTTTTGGGAATCACACCCTTTGTCAAGCTTAATAGGTAGTGGTGGAACCTAAAATAGTAACATCACACAGGCTAGAAACATAGAAACCGGTCTTCTTAGCGGTATATTTTTTTCCTTCGTGTTTAAAGTGAACCTATGTCTTGGCAGGTGTTAACCAGTTAACGACCGTCCTATACCAGATTTACTGCTACAGGGTGGCCATTGTGTGCAGAATCATGTATATACACTCACTGGCCACTTTATTAGGTGCACCTTGTGTATATTAGTATAGTGTATATTGATTGACAAAAAATAATAGCCTCTACAAACTATGGTATATCATTTATTTTTTGATTTTTCACTAGTAAAGGCAGTGATCAGCGACTTATAGTGGGACTGCGACATTGCGGCAGACAAATCGGATACCTAACTGACACTTTTGAAACTTTGTAGGGACCAGTGACACTAATACAGTGATCAGTGATAAAAATATGCACTGTCACTGTACTAATGACACTGGCTGGGAAGGGGTTAACATCAGGGGCGTTCAACGAGTTAACGGTGTGCCTAGCCTGTGCTTTCTCACTGTGTGGGAGGTGCTTTAATTATGGGAAGGCATGGACCTTTGTTCCTGCCTTGCACAGGATCCATGCCTTCCCTAACGACAGGGAACGGAGATCTGCCTTGTTTACAAGATCACAGTTCTGCCTGTGTACTGTACAATCGGCGGAGGCCGGCAGACATCAAGTCCATAGTACCCGCGGCTGGGCTTCCGCTGGGTAACTGGCGGCGCCCCAGACTCGGAAGTGTCAGATCATGTACGTGATCTGGTACAAAGCGGCCGCCCTGCCGCAGTATATCTGCGGTGGGCGGTCAGGAAGTGGTTAAAAACTGTGGTCGAGTGCCCCCTGCAGTAGAGAATACAGACTACACCTGCCTATCCCCCTCCTAGCACAAGTCCACCCCCTGAATTCCCCCTCCTAGCACAAATCCCTTTTTTGAACATTTTTTGAAACATTTTTTTTCCCTCCTTGCACATATCTCCTCCCCCCTTCACCATGTCACCTCTTATAGCACAAATCCCCCCTGCTAGCACAAATCCTCTTCCCCTTTCCCCTCTCTCAACACAAATCCACCTAAATCACCACTCCCAGCAATTATTACCCCCTGCCCCCCCCTAAAAAATGTGCCCCTACCAAAAAAAATCCCCCCCTCAATCTCCTTGCGCACCCCCCCCCACCTCACATTAACCACTTAAGCCCGGAAGATTTTGCCCCCTTTTGCGATTCGGCACTGCGTGACTTTAACGGACAATTGCGCGGTCGTGCGACGCTGTACCTAAACTTATTTGACGTCCTTTTTTTTCCCCACAAACAGAGCTTTCTTTTGGTGGTATTTGATCACCTGTGCGATTTTTTTGATCATGCGCTATAAACAAAAAAAGAGCGACAATTTTGCAAAAATAACAATATTTTTCACATTTTTTATATGAAATCCCCCCCCCAAAAAAAAAATCTAGATTTTTTTACATTTTTGGCCAATTTGTTTTTTTGCTACCGATGTTTGGTAAAAAAAATCACAATTAGCGTATTTTGATTGGTTTGCGCAAAAGTTATTGCGTTTACTAACTAAGGGAAAGATTTTTGTCATTTTTGTTGTTTTTTTTTTTTAAAGAGTAATGGTGGCGATCTGCAATTTTTTTTGAGGTACTGCAACATTGCGGTGGACAGATCGGACCCTTGACTGACATTTTTGACACTTTTGGGGGTACCAGTGACATTACTACAGTAATCAGTGCTATAAATATGCACTGTTACTGCAAAAATGACACTGGCAGGGAAGGGGTTAACTTTATTGGTGATCAGTGGTTTAAATGTATCCCTAGGGGAGTGCTTCTTACTGTGCAGGGATGTGGCTGTGTGTGTAACAGCACAGATCAATGGTCCTACATAGCAGGACCATTAGATCAGTGCTTTTACACAGGGGAGAATGACAGGCGGCTTTGTTTACATTAGCCGCCTGCCTTTCTCCCTTCACACGCACGGAGGTGTCCGTGAACGAGCCTAGGCGGGAGCGTGCCTCCGGCGGCACGCGCCCGCCCGCTATTGGCTCCAAGGCTAGTGACGTATATATATACGTCACTTTGCCTGGCCGGGGCCGACCGCCACAGTAAATAGTCGTGCGGCGGTCGGCAACCGGTTAAACCACAGTGCCCAGGGCAGATGCCACTCCTGCCCACCCCTTGTCCTGGCCCTGCCTTGAAGTACTGGACACTTTTCTTTGATCCCAGCAGTTTAATGGAGCAACCACAGAGCAAAGGGAAGGTCCGTGTTTGCTGCTGTTGTGTGCAGTCATTAGGGATAACAACCAGCTTCTTTATTCTGCTCAGGTAAATCACCGGTTTTCTGCACAGAATGCTTATACTTTGTCTTACACAGTATCTCAAATTTTTTTTGGTCTGCCTCTATAAACTTTAAAACAGATCTCTGAAAATGTATTTATTTTTTTTAAGAGTCTAAAACCCAGAAACACTTACCTAAATCTGCTGTCACATGATCCTCCGGAGTGCCTCTTCCAATTCGGTAGAACGCTGCTTGGAAGTTCCTCTCCCTGATTTTCACCGCACACCTGACTTGTCCTGTTGCTGTCTGTGGAGTGGGGATGTCTTTATTGTCACAGCAGGAAGGCTTCAGGACCCTGTTAGGACTGTGGTGGACTTTATCTATCAGCCAAAAGGCAGCATCCATGTCAACAGGAAATAAAAGCGTTTTTAGTTCATTAAAAACTATAAATTGGCATAAGGTGAGGGAAATTGGAAAGGGTTGCATTTTTTCTGTATCAGCTTTAAAAAGAGACCTAAAATAAAATTGACCATAAAACCATTGTAGTTTACCCGGGGCCGGTGCTAGACTGTTTTACGCCCTAGGCAAGATCAGCTACTTGCGCCCCCCCCCAAAAAAAAATAAATAAAAAGGGAAGGGGTTAAAAACTGCTCTATGTCATATCCAGTGACCCTGATCTGATGGTTCCTCCATGTAATGCTGTCATACCCAGTGATCCCAATGTTCCTCTATGTCACATCAGGGGACCTCAATCCCCAATGGCACACCCAGGGATCCAAATTCCTCATTGCACACCTGGTGACCCCAAACCCCTGTTAGACTTGTGACCCCTCTCCCCCATGTGACCTGGTGACTCAGATTCCCATTGGCATACCTGGTGACCGCAATTCTCTTTCACACCAGGGATACTCCATGTCACACCCAGGGACCCTGATTCCCTGTTCTGGGGACACTAACTGGGCGGTATGAAGAGAGTGGCCTGCACTCTGCCCTCCTTCACCGTCATCCTGCTGATTCCTTCTCCCAGGGCGCTCCTCTCCTGGACCACAGTGCTCCCCACAGCTCCCACCGGCTCCTGGTGGAGGGAGAAGCAGCAGTCAGAGAGCTCTGCACCTCCTTCATCACCAACCTCCTCAGACCATTCCGTTGCCTCGTCGCTTCTGCTCCAGTAAAGGTTCCGCCCTCCAGTGCCGAGCTCCAGTTAAGGTTCAGCTCTCCCCTGCTCCCTGCTTAATACCGACCCAGGGAAATGAACGGCTGCCCACCAGCTCAGATTAGAGAGTCACTTCCCACCCAGGGATTAGGCCGCTCCGCTCCAGACGAAGAGGATCATTATGCAGCTAGCACTTCGGTGGGCTCTTTTCCTGCCCCTTGGGGCTCCCCCAACAATGGTGGAAAGCCAGGGCCTGGTAGATCTGCCACTGCCCCAGACACCTGGCATCTTCCTCTGCCCCTTCTTCCTCCCCCACTGCCGCCTTTCCTCAGCTCACAAGGATCATTCATGACGGAGAGTGAGTGCTGACTTATGGCTGCTCCCCTAGGTGGCAATGCGCCCTAGGCGTCTGCCTAGTTTGCCTAGTGGAAGCACCGGCCCTGAGTTTACCCTTTGAGAGGCCATCTTCTCTTGCCATGATATGCACTTCCCCATACTATCTCCCGTTTTGCTAAGTAAATTTGTTTTTTCTAAGATTTTAGTTCAAAAGCATACAAATATATTAGGGCAATACATTGGCACTGTTATTTCAACTGACACCAGTGATGGGATATTATTCCCCCCCCCCCCCCCACTGACACTAACAATGGGGCACCATTCCTTCCAATGACACCAACAACGAGGCACTAATCCTTTTACTGACACTGACCATGGGGCACAATTCTTCCCACTGATACCAATGATGGGGCACTATTCCTCCCACTGATACCAATGATGGGGCACTATTCCTCCCACTCACACCAATGATGGAGCACTATTCCTCCCACTGATACCAATGATGGGGCACTATTCCTCCCACTGATATCAATGATGGGGCACTATTCCTCCCACTGACACTGACCATGGGGCACAATTCTTCCCACTGAAACCTATGATGGGGCACTATTCCTCCCACTGATACTAATGATGGGCATTATTCCTCCTACTGATACCAATGATGGGGCATTATTCCCCCTACTGATACCAATGATGGGGCATTATTCCTCCCACTGATACCAATGATGGAGCACTATTCCTCCCAGTGATACCAATGATGGGGCACTATTCCTCCCACTAAAAACAAAGATGGGGCACAATTCTTCCCACTGATACCAATGATGGTGCATTAATCCCCCCACTGACACAAATGATGGGGCCCCAATCCTCCCACTGATACCAATGGTTGGTGGGACACTGCTCATCCCCTAATACTAAACATGGGCCACCATTTCTCCAACTGATACCGATGATGAGCCATAATTCCTCCCACTGGCACCAATGATGAGGCACTATTATTCCCACTGATACCAGTGATGTTGCAATATTCCTCCCACTGACACAACAATAATACAGTATTCCTTCCACTGATACCAATGATGGGGCACTCTTTCTCCCCCTGAAACCAATGATGGGGTCTATTCCTCCCACTAATACAAATGATGGGACACTGTTCCTCCCATTAATACCAATAAGGGAGCATTATTCCTTCCACTGATACCAATGACGGGCATTATTCCTCCCACTGATACCAATGATGGGACACTATTCCTTCTACTGACATCAGTCATGGGGCATTATTCCTACCACTGGCACCAATGATGGGCACTATTCCTCCCACTGATACCAATGATGGGACACTATTCCTCCCACTGGCACCAATGATGGGGCATGATTAACTTTTCTACTCCCACTGACATCAATCCTCAAGTTTTAAGTGCTAAAATATTATAACAATTATTATTTTTTGCTTTTTCTATTTATTCCTTTTTTTCAAATAAAAAAAATATTTCGCGGCTCCTACCAATGACCCACATAAAAATAAAATCTTCATGGCATAAAGCCTATTATTTTAATGTGACTCTAGTATCATCTATAAATAAACATGGTTTTTATTCTATGTTTGTATTCATCTAATTGCGTGTGATGCCGCACAGGATGGGATGACATTAACTCAGCGTGCTATGTATTATTACACGCAACATTGAGATAACAAAGCGCTGGCATTATTTACGGCATCAATATAACACCAAAATAGTGGCACATCAATTGAGATTTGACAATAGGACATGAAGGCATCCTAATAAAAATAGGAAGAATAATGTACCTCCAGCAGTGAAGTGTTCTAAGTGACCATTGATTCTCGCAGAAGATGTATCATGTCCGTATATACACTCAGTGTCGGGAAAAGTTCATCCAGCGCCCAGGGCAAGGATGCCAAACTGCACCCCCTGTTCCCTTAGGGTTAGGGTCAAGGCGCCCCCCCCCCATTCCTGCAGTAAACCCTTGCGCCCAAGGCAACTTTCCCTCCTGCCCACCCCTTATTCCGACCCTGTATACAATCACCGGGTACACCTGTTCAATTGCTTGGTAACACAAATTACTAAACAGCATATCACATGGCAGCAACTCAATGCATTTAGGCATCTAGATGTGGTGTAGGCGACTTGCTGAAGTTCAAACCGAGCATCAGGATGGGGAGGAAAGAGATTTAAGTGACTTTGAACGTGGCATGGTTGTTGGTGGCAGACGGGCTGGTCTGAGTATTTCAAACTGCTGATCTACTCTACATCTCTCGGGTTTACAGAGAATGGTCCGAAAATAAAATAAAATATCCAGTGAGCTGCAGTTGTGTGGAGGAAAATGCCTTGTTGATGTCAGTGGTCAGAGGAGAATGGGCAGACTGGTTGGAGATGATAGAAAGGCAACAGTAACTCAAATAACCATTTGTTACAACCAAGGTATGCAGAATACCATTTCTGAACGCACAACACATGGAACCTTGAAGCAGATGGGCTACAGCAGCAGAAGACCACACTGGGTGCCACTCCTGTCAGCTAAGAACAGGAAACGGAGGCTACAATTCACACAGGCTCACAAAAATTGGACAATAGAAGATTGGAAAAACGTTGCCTGGTCTGATGAGTCTCAATTTCAGCTGCGACATTCAGATGGTAGAGTCAGAATTCGGCGAAAACAACATGAAAGCATGGATCCATCCTTCCTCGTAGCAATAGTTCAGACTGCTGGTGGTGGTGTAATGGTGTGGGGGATATTTTCCTGGCAGACTTTGGGCCCCCTTAGTACCGGTTGAGCATCACCATTACCTACCTGAGTATTCTTGCTGACCATGTCCATCCCTTTATGACTACAGTGTACTCATCTTCTGATGGCTCCTTCCAGCAGGATAATGCACCATGTCACAAAGCTCCAATCATCTCACCACTGGTTTCTTCAACATGACAATGAGGTCACTGGACTCCAATGGCCTCCACACTCACCAGATCTGGTCACTGTACTCCATTGGCCTCCACACTCACCAGATCCGGTCACTGTACTCCAATGGCCTCCACACTCACCAGATCTCATCCAATAGAGCACCTTTGGGATGTGATGTAACAGGAGATTCACATCATGGATGTGCAGCTGACAAATCTGCAGCAACTGCGTTATGCTATCATGTCACTATGGAGCAAAATCTCTGAGAAATGTTTCCAACACCTTGTTGAATCTCTGCCACGAAGAATGAAGGCAGTTCTGAAGGCAAAAGGGGGTCCAACCGGGTACTAGCCAGGTGTACCTAATAAAGTGGCAGCTGAGTGTATATGCCGTGACTGCATTGGTTTGCACCACAGCAGGGCAACAATTATCCCTCCTCCTCCCTTGTTTTAACCCTGTATATGCAGCGCCACGCATGCATGCATTACAGGCGGTTGCAGTCCTTCCCTATCACATGAATAGCTTGTGTTGGGAGTTTGTATTTTCCGACGAGTGTGACAGAGGGGATCATCTTTGCCCCAACTACAAAGCAAAAAAACGTCCAGAGGCATGTGTACACAGCCACCGGCTTTGCAGCTTAAGGGGGCGCTGTAAAAATGCGGCTCAACCGTCTGTTTTTAGCG
Organism: Pelophylax lessonae; assembly: GCF_965119305.1. Taxonomy (NCBI): domain Eukaryota; kingdom Metazoa; phylum Chordata; class Amphibia; order Anura; family Ranidae; genus Pelophylax; species Pelophylax lessonae. The sequence goes on along the minus strand of NC_138768.1, from coordinate 843,564,362 downwards.
CCCTGCAACCAGAAGTGTAACTGAGCCCTAAGAGTGAAGGATGGGAAGAAATCCACACATCCAATAACAAGCCCTGGAGAGGCTCCTGATGACGTCAATGGTGACGAAACACGTAGAGCGTAATTACGTAATTTCCGCTTGAGTGAGACGCAGATCCGGTCGCTGGAACGTATAGCGTCCCGGAATTCACCGTCAGCGAGAGGTTTGCAGTCCCTATTACTTGTATACATTGATTTACCTGCTTTTAAATGTGAGTACTATATATTTATACTAATAAAGAAGTGAGTTCATACAGTACTTCACCATTGGAGGTTCTTCTTCTTTATATAACCTGGAATCTGCCTATATTACTGATGGATGCGAAATCTATATGAGGTCATATCGCTGATATTGAAATCAATATACCTATGGGAGAGCTGATCCAGAAATAACCCCTGAGGATATTGGCATACAGGATTTACCTGGCTGAGGGAATACCTAATTTACTTCATGCTGGTTGGGTAAAGGTTGGGTGAGTGCGGGGGATACTGAGAGGGGAGCACTGGTTTCCTCACCCGGCACCCAATTCCTGGATCACCTCCGAATTCCCCCATTGAGTTCACCTTGAAGCCTTATCCACTAATTTATCACCTATGGACTTTTATTGCAATTTTTTATAGAAAAATTATTACTTTTAATTATATATATATATATATTATGTGAGGATTAGCTCGGTGGCGGTGTGGATGACCCCTTGGGAGGGTTCGTTACACAGGGAGATAGCCGAGAAGTGGTTGCAAACAACAGTGTAAGGTTTTATTCTTGCAATTTTCTTCACACAAGTGCAAGCATCAAAAACATCCAAAAAAAAATAAAACACAAAATAAATCCTTGCCACTGTGGGCGGCTACCTTCTCACACACAGGAACCTACCTACGGAGTCTGTCCCCAACCTACTGTTGGGCAGACTTGACTGATCCTACAGCAGACCATCAATAGTCCATTTATTTTCTCTTCACACAGCACATGTCCATGGGTTTCTCTTCACATAGAAACAATCCATGACCTCACCTTGAGAAGTCTTCAGTCCCTTTACCCTCCTCAGCGCACATCGCTTCAGGAGGCATTTCTCTCCCATGCTCACACAGCTTCAGGAGGCACACACCTGACTGTCCTCCTCTACCCACACAGCGTCAGGAGGCAGCAATCAATAGACTTCCTCTGGACAAATTATAGAGGCCTTAATTTCCTCATTCTGAATAGCTGAAGGTTTTTCAACTTCCTACACCTTCCTGCTGGCTACCTCTGCAGCCGACACTCTATAGTAATTGGTGAATTGTCTAAACCAAGCAGACATGTATCTCCTGTCTGTGACAACATCCACAGATTTACCTGACTTCCTGTCACAATATATATATATATATATATATATATATATATATATATATTTTTTTTTTTATCTCTAATTTTATTCACCATTTTTCTTGCTAATTTATATTGGTACACTTGAGTTTTACTCTTAGACCACTTTACAACATATTTATTTATATCAATCAATTCTTGCCATTCGGATAATTGGCCACACACAGCACTGAGCCACTTTGCTCACGTTGCTCTTATTCACCATTTATTTTATTTATTTCTGATTTTATCGTATTTATAATGTCACATATTGTTCACCTAGCACTTTAATCTATACCCAATTTGTTTATTACAATAATTTCATATTGATCATAATATCACGGTCACTATCACCTTATTGCACTTATGCACTTATTATATTATTGATTGCTATTATTGTATTACCACCATTATTTATTAGAAGATGTATAAAACAGCGCTACTAGGCATATAAATAATCAAATGAGATTAGTAAAATATAAAGTGCATCAGTGACAACCTATTAGATCAGTCATATATAAAAAAGCTGTGCTTAAATCATTAAAGTCCAAATTTAAGGTGCAATGAAATTGTATCAAGTGTGCAAAATGATTGTGCAAACAGTGCTAAATAAAGTGCAGTCCAAAGAAAAATTCTTCACTTGAAATACGTATTCGTGCTGAATAAAAGTGCCAAAGTGCCTCCACACAGATCCCTTTTGGGGATGCACTCACCAAATTCAGGATGTAATAGAGCCTTAAATCTGCAATAGTTATTGCAGGACAACCAATATGGATGGATGGATGGATGGATGGATGGATGGATGGATAGGTAAAATCTCCAGAGCACCTCCAGCCTCCTCTATAGTATCTCCCAGTTCAGAATGCTCAAAGAAAGGAGGGAAGGAGCCAAATAGTGAAGCCTGTATGATATTTATTACTTTAAAATATATAAAAACTACTCACAAACATTTTAGCAAGGCCCGAAGCGAAAAAAAAAAAAAAAAAAAAAAAATAGCGCAGGGCAGACATGACCATGTGAAGAGGGGAGACAGGGCAGGTGTGAGTTAAATTAAATTGTTTTGAGTTGGGGGGTATTCAGGGATTGGTGTATCAGGTTTGGGAGGGGTTGAGGTACAGTTAGGAGGGGTGGCCCCTCAGATTGGAGGTCAGTGGAAGTTCAACGGACGAAGGAAGAAGAAGCTTCCCACCCGCCCTCCCTAATTTCTGGGACTGTTATGGTTGATTTTGATTCATGTCTTTTGTGCTTTCTGTCCTTTCTGGGGGAATTTTATATTGTCATGGCAGCTGGGCGTTTTGTTGGTCTTTGCTGGCGGGGGAGGTGAACAGTTTAGGATAAGGGTATGGTTGGGACTCATCGTTGGTATGGGTCCCTATGGTGCATTCCATTTAATGTCAGTGGAAGTTCAACGGACGAAGGAAGAAGAAGCTTGGTCACCCACCTTTTTCACTGCAGAGCATCTCACCTCAGCTTCCCTGGTCTGTGATGGCGGATTTGGACGTTTTGCTGGAGCAAATTAAGGCCGCTGCCGCGGTGAAGGGGACTGAGTGGCTCCGGTCCCAGGTCTCCACGTTGATGGGGGTTCAGGACTCTGCACAGGATTCGGAGGGGCTTGCGGTCCCGCGGGCTCGGCGGTCACGGCCGCCGGAGCGTTTTTCACCGGACCCTTCCCCTCGAGCTCAGCGTCATCCTAGGAGCCCCGACAGGGACCCTTCAGGGCCGCCGGCTAAGCGTACTCCTGCTGCGGCCGTGCGCGCCTCTGGGAGGAATCCTCTGCATGGACGGAGCTCTGGGGGTAGTGGGGGGAGGCGGCCTTCGGTCTCTCCCCGTCCCTCTCGCCGGGGTGCTACTGGACTGGCGGGCTCCCCTACTGGCGATGCTCCGGTCGGAGGGGTGCCTCGGCGTGGGAGCGGCTTCATGGCGGCCGGTGGCAGCAGTGATCGGCGGGACTCGGAGTCGGCCTCGGCTGGGCGCAGAGAGATGACGCGGCGGGGCAAGTCACGTGGCCGGGTCATTGGAAGTTCGGCTGGTTCACAGAGGTCTCCGTCGGGCGGAGCTGGAGTACGGGGGCGTGGACGCCTGTCGCTCGGCTCTGCAGATGGCGGGAGTGCGACACCTGGTGGACGGATGTCGGCGGTGCCCGGGGACGATCGTTCGGAAGGCGAGGTGTCCGGATCGGATGTGGAAGAGGATGTCGGTGGTCGGTCGGCGACGAGGGAGGCTGGATCGGCGGCTGGGGGCGCCCCCCCTGGGCAGACAGGTGAGGTCACAATTCCTTCTCTGGCTTTGTCTGATTTGCGGGGCTTGTTTGATGTGGGGGGTGGGAGTGCTGGAGGGGCTCGGGGGGTGGGGGTGTCCCGGCCAGTGGGGGCGGGGACCCCGGAAGGGGGTGATGATGGGGGTTTGAGGGGCTTCCTCCTGGGTCTACGGGACCTCTTGGGGCGTTTGCCCCCGGGGGACGGGGGCCGCTTGTCTCCAGCGGCGGCTTGGGTGCCTCCGGCGGGGGGCTCGGGCACGGAGCCGGGGGGGGCCCCGGGGCTGGCGGGGCCGTCTTCCACGGGGCTAGTTGCGGGGGGGGCTGGGGCCCCTCCCCAGGTTGTTGGTGCGCCGGCAGTGGTGGCGGTGACGGCCGGGGCGGCGGGGGACAAGACCGGAACGGCGAAGGAGGGGAAGGCGGACGCTGTTCGCCTGGACGATTCAGCGAAAGGTGAGGTATATGTTTGTTTTGAGGGCCCGTTGGGGGCACATTTGAAGCAGGAAGTCCGGGAGAAGATCTGGAAGGGTGAGTACGTGGAAATCTTCACGCTGTTGCCCCTCGAGAAGTTTCACCTGGACAGGGTTAAACCGGAGGAGCGCAAGAAGGAGGACGAGGAGGCGCGACGCTATCGGCTTATCCCTCGGACCTTCGCCAATTGGCTGCAGGCCTTTGCCATTCTGGCGGGCGTCATGGGGGAAAAGGCGCCGGAAAACTGCTCGGCCCTGTTCTGCTACATGGACGCTGTAGGGGAAGCCTATCGGGTTTACGGGGGGTCGGCCTGGCTGCGGTACGACGAACAGTTCCGGCAGCGGAAGGCGGTTAGGCCGTCCTTGCGGTGGGACCACAAGGACATCAGCCTGTGGATGCGGCTCATGTCGTCTGCGAAGGCTCCGAATCAGTTTTTTCCAGGGGGGGGCCGGTGGTTCTGCGACCCCGGGACAGCCGGCCGCAAAGAGGAGGGGTTTCTGCTGGCAATTCAATGAGGGTTCCTGTAAGTTCGGTGGCACATGTCGCTTCAAACATGAATGCTCCGGTTGCGGAGGTTCCCATTCCTTGGCTCGGTGTTTTAAGTCCGGAAAAGGGCGGTCCGGAGAGCCTTCGCACAAAGGGGACGACGCCGGTGAGGGTGGAAAGGCTGCGGCCTTTTCTAGATAGGTACCCCTATAGGGCGGCTGCCCGACTTCTGGGGGAGGGTTTTGCGGTGGGTTTTCGTATCCCTTGCTCTTTGGCCTCGGTGCCGCCGGTGGCGAGGAATTTGCGTTCGGCATTGCGCCACCCTTTGGTGGTGTCGGATAAGTTGCACAAGGAAGTGGCTCTCGGTCGCATGGCGGGCCCGTTCTCGGAGGTGCCGGTGCGTGACTTGGTGGTTTCGCCGTTGGGGGTGGTTCCCAAGAAGGAACCCAACAAGTTTCGCCTCATTCACCACCTCTCCTTCCCAAAGGGTGGGTCTGTGAATGACGCCATCGACCCGGATGCCTGTACGGTGTCTTACATTTCCTTTGACGCCGCGGTGGCCTGGGTGCGACATTATGGGCGGGGGGCCTTGATGGCCAAATCGGACATTGAGGCGGCGTTCAGGTTGCTCCCGGTTCACCCGGACAGTTTTCGATTGCTGGGCTGCCGGTGGCAAGGGGCGTATTATGTGGATCGCTGCCTTCCTATGGGCTGCTCCATATCGTGCGCGCTGTTTGAGACCTTCAGTTCCTTTGTGGAGTGGGTGGTTCGGGAGGTTTCCGGTGTGAATTCGGTGATCCACTATTTGGACGACTTTCTGTGTGTGGGCCCGCCCTCTTCCAACGGGTGCGCGATCCTGCTTGCCACGTTGCAGCATGTGGCCGGGAGCTTCGGCATTCCGTTGGCCCCCGACAAGACGGAAGGCCCGACCACGGTGCTCAGCTTCCTGGGCATTGTCGTGGATTCGGAGGCCATGGAGTGTCGCCTACCGGAGGATAAATTGGGGGCTTTGAGAGCTGAAATTGAAGGGGTGCTGGGTTTGCGCAAGATTCAGTTGCGCAGCTTGCAGTCGTTGCTGGGTAAATTGAATTTTGCCTGCCGCATTATGCCCATGGGCCGGGTTTTCTGCCGACGGCTGTCGGCGGCGACTTCGGGGGTGAAGTTGCCCACTCACTTCGTCAGGCTCAACAGGGAACACAGGGATGACTTGCGTCTGTGGCACGGTTTTTTGGCCACATACAATGGTAGATCCTTGTGGATGGCCGGGCCGATCAGCAACTTTGATTTGGAACTGTTTACCGATGCTGCTGGTTCGGCGGGGTACGGGGCTTTTCACCGGGGGGCGTGGAGCGCCGCCCCTTGGCCGGGGGCATGGCAGGTAGCGGGGCTGGTCAGCAACTTGGTGCTGCTGGAACTGTTCCCGGTGGTGGTGGCCCTGGAGATTTGGGGGGCGGAGTTCAGGAACCTGAAGGTTCGCCTCCATTGCGACAATCTCGGGGTGGTTCAGGTGATCAACCGCGCGTCGGCTTCGTCTCAGCCGGTGGTGCGCCTCCTCAGGTATTTGGTTTTGCGGTGTCTACGGTTGAATGTTTTCCTGTACGCTGTGCACATTCCGGGGGTTAAGAATGATATTGCTGACGCGCTGTCTCGTTTTCAGTGGGACAGGTTCCGGGAGTTGGCACCGGCAGCGGAGCAACGCGGAGTCACGTGTCCGGAGTGGCTATGGGGGATTGCCTTGGGGTCCTCGCTGGATGGATCAGGAAGTCGGTGAGCGAGTCCACGTGGTCGGCTTATTGCAAGGTATGGTTGGAGTGGCTGGAGGTGTTGCGGGTGGCATCGGTGGATCCTCTGGGTCCGGAGGTCAGGTGGGTGTTACTTTCTTTTGTCTCTGATCATTTTGAGAGGGGCGCGTCGGCTTCCGCTGTGGCTCGCAAGTTGTCCGGCTTGGCCTTTCTGTTTAAATTTCTGGGTTGTCAGGATTACACGAAGGACTTCGTGGTGAGACAAGCGTTACGGGGCTATTCCAGGGCTTATCGGAGGAGGGACACTAGGCGCCCGGTGTCCTTCGCTCTTTTGCAGGACGTCTGCCGGCAATTGGGGGAGCACTGCGCCTCGAGTTACGAGGTGGTGTTGTTTAAGGCGGCCTTTTCTCTCGCTTTTTTCGGGGCTTTCCGGATTGGGGAATTGGTCAGCTCCTCCCGGACGGTGCCGGGGGGCCTATTGGGTCAGGATGTCTCTGTCGGTCAGGAGGGGGTTACTATCCTCCTTCGACGGTCCAAAACGGACCAGAGTGGCAAGGGGGTCCGTGTCCGGTTGTTCGCGGTGCCGTCTTCACCGCTGTGCCCGGTAGGGGCGGTTCGGGATTACTGGGCAATCCGCCCTTCGCGGCCCGGTTCATTTTTAATGCATGCGGACGGGTCGTCGTTATCTCGTTTTCAATTTGTATCGGTGTTCAGAAGGTGTGTGGGCTCTTTGGGTTTGGATGCCAGTAGGTTTGCATCTCATTCCTTTCGGATCGGGGCGGCCACTGAGGCTGCACGCTGGGGATTGAATGACGATGCGGTCAAACGCATTGGGCGCTGGGAGTCTAGGAGGTTCTTGTTGTACGTTCGTCCACAGCTGTTGGTGTAGGGTATGTACGGGGGGTGGTTTTGTCGCTGGGGGGGTGTGGGCCCGGCTGGTTATCTGATTATTGGTTGGTTTTCTTTTCCTTTTGTCCCCTTTTCTTGTAGGTTTGGAACCCTGCCTTGTTTGGATCGTGGGACACTCGTATGTTTTCTGGGGGGCCCGGAGAGCTGATGTGCGTCCTAATGGTAGACAACTTGGTTTTTCTCGGCACGAGGCTTGTGTCAGGTGGCTGGGGGTGCCGGGGCTTACTTGGGGCAGGGTCCTTCCCGAAGTGCATCGTTTCGCCCGGTTGGACAGGCAGCCAGATGTTTTGGTGCTGCATGCCGGGGGCAACGATTTGGGGGCCAGGTCCGCGCGGGCCTTGATCAGGGACATAAAGTTGGATTTCCTTCGGCTGCGCACGGCTTTTCCGGCGCTGCTTGTAGTTTGGTCGGATATGGTGGCCCGCACGTCCTGGCGCATGGCCAGGTCGGTCGCGCGCCTTAATAAGGCTCGGATTAAGTTGAACAAGGAAGTGGGGCGCTTTGTGTGTCGGAATGGGGGGTTGGTGGTTCGCCACCTGGAGTTGGAAGTGGACACATGGCGGTATCTGCGGGATGATGGAGTCCACCTCAATGCGGTGGGTATAGATTTATGGGCCCTGGGATTACAGGATGGGATCCAGCGAGCCTTGAGGGTTTGGAGGGGCACGCAAGGGTAAGGTGTCACCCTTGGGTGCTGGTGGCGTTTTGTTGGTCTTTGCTGGCGGGGGAGGTGAACAGTTTAGGATAAGGGTATGGTTGGGACTCATCGTTGGTATGGGTCCCTATGGTGCATTCCATTTAATGTCAGTTTAAATGGAATTCAAAATGGTGGCACTGCGGGGAGTGGTTTGTCTCCGAGCCGGTGACGCGGCTGGAGGCCTATCAGGGCACAGGTCCCGCAGTGCAGGATTTGGAATTATTTGGAGGAGCCTCAAAGACCAACAGGCCTAATGACTGATTGTTTTATGTTTGTAAGGAATGTTTTTTCTCCTTATGTTAATTTTAAGGTAAAAGGGTTAATAAAATGGCTGCTGTGGCCAATTAACTCCAAGCACGGTGTGGTCTCAATTATTTAGGTAAAGGGAAAGGTTTATGGCATGGGGGTGGAGCCTTTGGCTTTAAGCAGCCTAAGAGTTTGGGGGTGACATCTATTCTACATTGGTCATGAAGTATCAGCGTATAATCACAGTCAGTGGTCACAGCTAAAACCGTTCCGCTAAACCACCGTGGAACGCACACCCCGGAAGCGGAACGGTTTTAGCTGTGACCACTGATTATACGCTGATACTTCAAGAATGTTTGTGAGTAGTTTTTATATATTTTAAAGTAATAAATATCATACAGGCTTCTTTGGTGTTCCTGGCCCCTCCCTCCTGACGACTCCCCCCACAGCAAGCAGCTTGCAATGGGGGCACCCGAGCTTAGCTGCTGCTCTGTGTGCCCATTCAAACACAGAGCCGCAGCTGGGCGCTGAGCTGGAAAAGCAGAAAGTGCAGGTTCTGGAGGAGGACCAGAGGCTGGCTGGAGTCAGCTGCATGCTGAGACCAGGTGAGGCGGAGATGAGGGGCTGCTGTGGCTGCATGGAAATGTGCAGGATCTGGCGGAGGAACTCTGTCCCCCTCTCTGCTGCTCCTGAGACAAGCTGGAAGCAGAGACAAGCCTCTCTGCTACTCCACGGAGAAGTGTAGGATCTGGCAGAGGAGCTTTGTCCTCCTCTGTGCTGCTCCTGAGACAAGCTGGAAGCAGAGACAAGCCTCTCTACTACTCCACGGAGAAGTGTAGGATCTGGCGGAGGAGCTTTGTCCTCCTCTGTGCTGCTACTGCTGAGACAAGCTGGGGGCAGAGACAAGCCTCTTTGCGGCTCCATGGAGAAGTGCAGGATCTGGTGGAGGAGCTCTGTCCTCCTCCGTGCTGCTACTGTTGAGTCAAGCTGGGGGCAGAGACAAGCCTCTTTGTGGCTCCATGGAGAAATGCAGGATTTGGTATAGGAGTTCTGTCCTCCTCCCTCCTGCTACTGTTGAGACAAGCTGGGGCAGAGACAAGCCTCTTTGCAGCCCCACGGAGAAGTGCAGGATCTGGCAGAGGAGCTCTGTCCTCCTCTCTGCTGCCAACTGCTGAGACAAGGTGGGGGCGGAAACATGGGAGGTGCTGCAGCTGCAAGAAGGGTGCGAGGGTTACATGAAGTGGCCTGGCGGGATGGATTCAGCCCGCGGGCCTTGTGTTTGACACATGTGGCTTGAAGGATCCCGGACCTGGATAGGCTCCTGGAATGTTAGCTCTCAGGGCTCCTGGCCAAGGTCAGTGCTGGCTGGCAAACCAAACACATCCCCAATGAGCAAGTCCCAATGTGTTAGGTTTATTAGCGCTGGATATGTTGAATATTCTCGTTTGAATTTTAGAAATCTGTTAAACCCATTGAAGATATGTCCGCTCAACTAAAAGAAAAACAGATGTCGCTTTTGCTTCTGGACATTGAAAGTAAAACTACGTCAGAAAAATGTTTATACTGAGATGAAGCGTAGAGGAGTTTGTAATAACTGCAAAATCATGAAGATAATGACAAATCCCAGTTTATTATGAGATCCTTAGGGCCATACCCTGACCATGGCCACCAATACAAGTATGCAAGTATGGAGGGTGAGAGCTCGACCTTCACTGGCCGCTTCCCTGGTCACTGATTCATAAAGTGACTGTGAGGACAGCAGCCTGAAGTCATCACCTGTAAGGCTTGGTTCACACTACTGTGGGTGGTATAATGGGCCAGGAACAAAGCCTACTTGGTCTTTGTGAATCAGGTGTGGTATAATGGGAGTTCACACTGCTGCGACCTGAAAGTCATTGGCAAATTCCTGGCGACTTGAGTACTACTTTGATGCGACTTTGAAGTGAGGGAGGGGCTACACCGCCGGGAATGCCTGGGTACTCTTCCTGTATTGTCCGATCCAAATCATATTAACCACTTCGGGACCAGAAGGATTTGCCCCCTTAAGGACCAGGCCATTTTTTGCAATTCGGCACTGCGTTACTATAACTGACAATTGCGCGGTCGTGCGACACTGTACCCAAATAAAATTTACGTCCTTTTTTTCCCCACAAATAGAGCTTTCTTTTGGTGGTATTTGATCACTTCTGCAATTTTTTTTTTTTTTTTTGCGCTATAAACAAAAAAAAGAGCGATAATTCTGAAAAAAAAAAAAAAAAAAACAATATTTTTCACATTCTGCTATATAACATTCCCAAAAAAAAAAATTTAAAAATCAAATTTTTTTAACATCTTAGGCCAATTTGTTTTCTGCTACATATTTTTGGTAAAAGAAATCGCAATAAGCGTATTTTAAATGGTTTGCGCAAAAGTTATCGCGTCTACAAACTACGGAAAAGATTTATGTCATTTTTATTGTTTTTTTTTTTTGTTTTTTTACTAGTAACGGCGGCGATCTGCGATTTTTAGCGGGACTGCGGCATTGCGGTGGACAGATCGGACCTCTAACTGACATTTTTGACACTTTTGGGGGTACCAGTGACATTACTACAGTAATCAGTGCTAAAAATATGCACTGTCACTGTAATAATGACACTGGCAGGGAAGGGGTTAATACTGTGGGTGATCAAGGGGTTAAATGTGTACCTAGGGGAGTGATTCTAACTGTGGGGAGGGCGTGGCTTGTGCAATGATCATAGAGACATGTGATCCTATATAGAAGGATCGCAGGCGCTCTGTGATCATTCCAGGTAAAAGAACGGTCAGCTGTGCTTACAACAGCCGACCTTCCTTCTCTCTCAGCGGGGAACGATCGCGGGTGTCAGGCGGCAATCGGAGCAGTCTGCCCTATGCATCGGAGTCCCCGCTGCCGAGTGAGGGCGGGAGCATGTTGTCAGCGGCACGCGCTCACCCCCTAGCTGCAGGCGCGCGACCGATGTATACCTACATCGGTTCGCGCAGGAGGGGCTGCCTGCTGCAGTATAGCTGCAGCGGGTGGTCCTTAAGTGGTTAATACACTATATTGTCAAAATGATTGGCACGCACATGATTTCTAACCACTTGCCGGGCAGCCGCCGTAGTTTTACTGCAGCAGGTCGGCTCTGTTACACAAAACGACATACCTGTACGTCGTTTAGTGTAGAAGATAGTGGGGACGCGCGTGCGCCACTGGAGGCACGCACAGGCACCGATTGGCTAGAGGGGGAGCCATTCAGCGGGTCAGGCGCACATCACCCGCAATCTCTCCCCATGTAGACAGAATGGCGGTCTGCCGATGTAAAAAAGGCAGACCGCTGTTCTGTCAGTCATGAACACAGGGATCCTGTGTTCCTCCTATTTAGGAACACAAGTCTCTGTGTTCATCCAGTGAGTACAACCCCCACACAGTTATAAAACACACCCTAGGGACACATTTAACCCTTTGATCGCCCCTGGTGTTAACCCCTTCCCTGACAGTGTCATTAGTACAGTGACAGTGAATATTTTTAGCACTGATTACTGTAGTAATGTCACTGGTCCCCTCAAAAGTGTCATAAGTGTCAGTCAGGGGTCCGATCTGTCTGCCGCAATGTCGTAGTCCCGCTAACAATTGCTGATTGCCGCCATTACTAGTAAAAATAAATAAATAAAAAATGACATAAATCTATCCCCTAGTTTGTAGATGCGATAACTTTTGCGCAAACAAATCAAAATACACTTATTGGGATTTTTTTTGCCAAAAATATGTAGCAGAATACAAATTGGCCTAAATTGATGAAAACATTTGATTTTTTAATTTTTTTTATTGGCTATATTTTGTTTTATAGCAGGAAGTAAAAATATTGTTATTTTTTTTTTTTCAAAATTGTTGCTATTTTTTATTAATAGCGCAAAAAATAAAAATCGCACAGGTGATTATATACCACCAAAAAAAAAGCTCTATTTGTGGGAAAAAGGACATCAATTTTATTTGGGTACAGCGTCGCACAACGCAATGGTCAGTTAAAGTAACACAGTGCCGTATTGCAAAAAATGGCCTGGCCATTAATGAGGTAAAACCTTCCTGTCCTTAACCAGTTGCCGACTGCGGCAAGGTGGCTCGGCTGCGTGAACTGACGTACCCGTACATCGGTCATGCGCGGGGCTAGGGGGAGGCTCCCGCTGTCCCCGTGATGTTCTGATTCGATTCAGAACCGATCAATCTTCAGGTCCAGGCCAATGATGTTTGGCCTGGACCTGGTGATCAGTTCTAGCCAATTGCAGAACATCCTGTGCAGGATATGATGCAATCTTCACTCCTGGAGCCCTTTTCAGTTCCAGCTTGAGAAGAGAGAGCATCAACTGTGAGTACACAAGCACTACACTGACACCAGTGCACATAGACACACATTTAACCCCCTGATCACCCCCCAGTTAACCCTTTCACTTCCCGTCACAGTGTACACTATATAAAGTATACAGATAAACCTACTGATCACACTGTATTAGTGTCACTTGTGATTTCAGTTAGTGTGAGAGGCAGTTAGTGGTAGTTAGCGGCAGTCCCAGAAAAGGTTTAGGGTACCCGCCATATATCCCCTAATAAGGATTTAACCCCCTGATCATCCCCAGTTAACCCCTTCATTGCCCCGTCACAGTGTCAATATTATAATGTACAGATCTTTTTTCTGATCACTATATTAATGTCACAGGTGACATCAGTTAGTGTTAATCCAGGATATCGTCAGATTGCCCGCCGCATATTTAGTAATACATTTTAACCCTTTGATTGCCAGTGACACACACACACACGCTAACCACCTCCATTACTAGTATAGTGTCTGAACAGATCAATATCTTTGATCTGATCAGAACTATACTAGTGTCCCCAATAGTTTGGTGCTCCCAAAACGCGGCATTAGCAGGATCAGCCCCGACACCTGCCAGCACCTGCGTTTAGTCCCCCCCCCCCCCCAAGAAGTGCAGAATCAGCAGATTACTGTCACTTCCAATACACATCACACTAAACCACAGCATTAGCAGAATCAGGCCTGATCTCTGCTAGCACTATCAGTTAAATTTTTTGGTAGGGGTTCAAACAGTCCTTGACAACAATGTGCTTTTTTACCTGTGAGGTACCTATAAATTTATTGCCCAAAATGTCCAAACAGAGGTACACTAGTGAAGAGGCCTACAGGATACTGAGCATGACAGACGAGAGCGATGGGGAAGCCTCACTGTCATAATCAGGCTCAGTATTCAAACCTGTAGAGAGGAGCTGCACCCTGACAGACAGCTCTGATGATGGAGTGGTCCCTGCTAAGGTCAGGCGTACCAGACCCAGGGGCAGATCCAGAGTCTAGTCTCAGGAGGGACACTGGCAGAAAATAGGGTGTTGCTTACAGAACTGTTTTTAACGTATCATAAAGTCCTAACCTTGTTTAAAGCAGCCACTTCCTCTCAGCGGAAGTAGGGAAGAATAGGGAGACTTTCCAACCACAGTAATTAAATGTTAAGGCCAGCCGCGACAATGGCGGCGGTCTTAACACTTATCAACTTCGCAGGAGATCTTTATGACTTCCCCGCAGGTCTTCTAATGCGCTACAGTACAGTGCACCTCTCCATCCTTGACTCCTTCCCTCCCCCACACACTGCGGCAAAACGAAGGGGGAAGGCTGCTACAGCGCACCTCTCCATCCGGGACTCATGCCCCTACAGCAGGGGTGCCCAACCTTTTGAGGAGAGAGGAACACTTTAGTGACTTGGTAACCAGTTGTGGACCACAATGAGCAGTGCGGGCAGATGACAGGTCCATTTCCACTCAGCATATGCAGAGCAGACATGGACAAAGCCTTATCTACTCTATGGGCGCTTTGATCCACCCAGACAAAAGGGTATGGATCCGCTTCTGTTTTTTTAAGCGGATCAGATTGGAGATAGGTGGGTGTAAACGGACACAAGTCAGTTTACATCTGTCGCTCTATAGAAGCAAATGGAGGGTCCAATTGGGTCCACATGAAAAACAGACAGGCGGACCCGATTAGACTGATTGTGTGAAAGGGGCCTAAGGCTGCTTTCACCAGATGTCATTTACCTGCACCTCAACTGACCTCAATCTTCACTTCTTCCTCAGGATTACTGCAGGTATCGCTGGCTGCTGCTGTCCCAAAGGCAGGTATGGCTGGTGGCTGCTGCTGGCTGTCCTACAGGGCTGGGACTGCTGGTGGATACTACTGCCTGGTACTGCTGGTGGGTACTGCTGGTGGGTTCTGCTGGCTGGTACTGCTGGCTGGTTCTGCTGGTGGGTTCTGCTGGCTGGTACTGCTAGTGGGTTCTGCTGCCTGGTACTGCTGATGGGTACTGCTAGCTGGTGCTAGTGGGTACTGCTAGCCGGTACTGCTTGTGGGTACTGCTGGCTGGTACTACTGGTGGGTACTGCTAGCTGGTACTGCTGGTGGGTACTGCTGGCTGGTACTGCTGGTGGGTTTCACTGGCTGGTAATGCTGGCTGCTGCTGGTGGGTACTGCTGGTGGGTACTGCTGGCTGGTGCTGGTGGGTACTGTTGGCTGGTACTGCTGGTGGGTTCTGCTGGTTGGTACTGCTGGTAGATTCTGCTGGCTGGTAATGCTGGTGGGTACTGCTGGCTGGTGCTAATGGGTACTTCTGGCTGGTACTGCTGGCCGATACTGCTGGTTGGAACTGCTGGTGGGTACTTCTGGCTGGTACTGCTGGTTGGTACTGCTGGCCGGTACTGATAGCGGGTTCTGCTGGCTGGTACTGCTGGTGGGTACTGCTGGCTGGTGGATAACGCTGGCCCGTACTGCTAGCTGGTACTGCTGGATGGTACTGCTGGCCGGTACTACTAGTGGGTACTGCTGGCTGGTATTGCTGCTGGTTTCTGCTGGCTGATGGGTACTTCTGGCTGGTACTGCTGGTGGGTACTTCTGGCTGGAACTGCTGGTGGGTTTTGCTGGCTGGTACTGGTGGGTACTGCTGGCTGGTACTGCTGGTGGAGGCTGCTGGTACTGGTGGGTACTACTGGCGGGTACTGCTGGCTTGTACTTGTGGGTACTACTGGCGGGTACAGGTGGGTACTGCTGGTTGGTACTGTTGGCGGGTACTGATGGTGGGTTCCCGACCTATCATTCCTGAGTATCAGCGTGACGGGAGCTGCGCTGGAGGAGGCAGAGCCGCTGCTTCTAGTATCGGGGAGGCGGAGTGCATTTGGTATCACTCCACCTTTGACAGAAGCCGGCGCTATACAGGAAGCATTGGCTCTGCTTCCTCTAGTTCCGACTCCATTATTTACAGTAATGTTTGAGGATGGCGGGTTGGGAACCTGCAATCTGGGCTTACCGACCCGCCATCCCAGAGCAGGAGGGAGAGTCACTAATATTTTCTCGGGGGGAGTAATTTCCCCGATGTCCCCCCCCTTGATCCGTCCCTGACCCGACCCCATTCTTCTGTTGCTGAGGTGCAACAACCGCAGGGTTCTCATATGCAGCAGAGTGTCAACACTAGTGCCGCTCAACCTTCTGGTGAACTGGCAAGCAGTTCTGGTGAAGTGGTTCCTACATCCCAGTTCACATACAATCTTCTGAGCTGGCAATCACTTCTCTCGAGCTTCAGCAGCATGTCACCGCAGTTCCCTCCTTGACCCCACGCTCGCAGCCTCATGGACACATTCAGGCATCTGCTATATACCAGTCCTAGATGCTCCGTCTCCCATCTGCTGCACAAGGCCAGACTTCCCTTGGGCATCAATCGGAGCAACAGGGTCAGCGTCTGCTATTCAGTCCACTCTGCAGGTTCTCTGCCAACACATGGGCTACCCCCTGTGCTCCGGCTCACTCCTGCATCCGCCATCTTGCTCCTCCACTCACGTGTCTGCTCCTCAGCTACACCCAATGGCGGAAGTGATGTCTCAGCTCCTTTCCTCCACTCGGATTGGCGGACCGTAGATGGCGACTCTGCCCGCGGGCCCCAGACTAGCTGACTCTCTGGCGGTGGCTCCTCCTGCAAGGCAGTTCTCTTGAGTGCGCGCTTTCCCGCGTAGTGCAATAACCCCTTCGCTGCTGCAATAACGCTGCCCAGCCTGCACAAATGGTACTGCAATGCAGATTGTGTTCCCTGCCACAGATACACATACTGTACATCTGCCTCTTCTGTCAGTACTTGAGCTTCAGTTGCACTTCTCCATTCACAAGCCAAACAAACTCCCTTACTGCTGTTAGAAATTGTGCTGCTGAAACCGGCAGACATTGTCTTTCACAGTACATGTACAGACAACCCTTGACGCGCCGATCCCCATGTCCCGGGTCACTGCTTTCTTGACCATAGCTTGAAAGCACACTTGAACTGATTACTGTAAAGCAGACACAATATTTCCTACAATACAGCACATCCTTTCTCCATTGACACTTCAGCACTTTTTTTTGAGAAGGCATAATGTTTCTTTGGCAACTGTCCGATCGTTGCAGATAGCAACCACTGCCGTGACCATGACTTGTAAGCAAACTTTCACTGATCACTGTAAAGCAGACATTACTTTCTCCACTGACATTACAGCACTTGAGAAGACATAGTGTTTCCTAGGTAAATGTTTGATCATTGCTGATAGCAACCATTGCCATGACCATGACTTGGCAGCACACTTTCACTGGGTTACTGTAGAGCAGACATTACTTTCTCTACTAACACTTCAGTGCTTTGCTTGAGAAGACATAACGTTACATGGGCAAATACTTGGCTGTTGCCGGTAGCAACCGCTGATGTAACTTAGAGGAAATCCCGGACAAGCCCCCAAATTTAGCACTGTCCCTGTAGGGCTTACTGTATATATTTTCTTTGGTAACTATCTAGTTATTGCCGATATCAACCACTGCCGTGACCATGACTTGGCAGCGTACTTTCATTGGTCACTGCAGAGCATACCTTACTTTCTCCACTAACACTTTAGTGCTTTGCTTGAGAAGCCATAGCGTTACTTAGGCAAATACTCGGCTGTTGCCAGTAGCAACTGCTGATGTAACTGAGAGGAAACCCTGGACTAGCCCCCAAATGTAGCACTGTTCCTGTAGGGCTTACTGTATGATGACTTGTTGGGCCTCCTTGATTATCAGCAGACAGTCACTTAGGGTACAGTTCACACATCCCTCCTTACTCCTGATGGCTCGCCACTCAATAAACAGTCCAGGGGTATTGGTTTTAGTGTTTATTTTGGAACTTGGATGGGAGAAGGGAATAGTGGGATACTCCAACTGTAACTATTCAACTCTCCCTTGGCCTCCCCAGGTTGCTTGTGGAAGCAGCTGCACTGCTTAATCCATACTGCCACATGTATGGAAAGGGTTAAGCCTCCTTGCTCTTTCTCTCCAGCGATAGACTTGGTGAACTATATTCTCTTCAGGACACTAACTAGCATCATCTTTACTGACACCCATTCACTGACTCTTCTAGCTGCAGGGATGGTCCCCCTCAGGTCAGGCCCCTTGACACAGATCTGTACTCACTGTACTGCAGAATCAGATCTTCCAGTGTCTCCCCTCTCAGTCAGTTTCACTGGACCCCTCGGGCTCAGTTCCTCTCTAGCACTCCTTAGGCTCTCAGGTCAACCACCTGAGGCTGCATGACACCTCTACAGAGGAGGAGGCAGCCGCCCCCTCCCTCCGGAACTTAACTATCCAGCCAAAAGACCCCGAGCACATGTGCTCCTGGTATTTCTACAGTATCCCAGCATGCAACGAGGCACTTTCCTCTGCCAAATGACCAGGGCTGTATCAAACACCTGTGCACTCATTTGTCAGGTTTCCTCCCACTGTCCGACATGCCTCCCTATTGGACAAGTGTGAAACACTCTGCAGACAGAAAGATTTGCACCTCAGCACATTGACCAGACCTCACTAACAGATCCTGCTGTCTGGTAGGCAGAGAACAATATAGATTTACCTGCAGCCCCTCTTGTAAGCAGACAGGACTCAAAACTATACTCTCTCTCTATAACCTACCTAGGAGGGTGCTACAAAAGGTTAAAGTGGTTCTAAAGACTCAAGGATTTTTACCGTCATACATTCTACGCATGAAAGTAAAAAAACCTTCTGTGTGCAGCAGCCACCACAACCCCATCTAATACTTACCTGAGCCCAATCGCGATCCAGCAATGTGAACGAGAGCAGCAGCTCTCCTGGGTCTCTTTCTCTTCCTTTGCTGAGACAGCAGCGGGAGCCATTGGGTGGGGCCGTGAATCTCTGTGAATGAACACACAGAGTGTCTCAGGAGCGAGCCTGCTCGTGTACCCCCATAGCAAACTGCTTGCTGTGGGGGCACTTGGCAGGAGGGAGGGGCCAGAAGCACAACCAGGGGACCCGAGAAGAGGAGGATCTGGGCTGCTTTGTGCAAAACCATATTTGTTTTTACAAAAAGAAAAAAACTCCATTTAATATCATTGTAAGGTATATTATTTACCCAATCCCTTGGTCTTGGTGCGGCAGGTATGTTGCAGTATGTTATGTCAAAAAAGTCAGATTTTTTGGGACATTTTGGTGCAATTACTTAAATGAGCTACCCTAATACAATGCACCACACATATGTAAATGGCCCTAAAAGTTTTGCTTCAAGAAAACGTTTTATGAGATCACACAATGCTCACAGCATGCAGCACAGTGTCTGTCTACTGCACCACTTGGACAAACGTGCTACCCTCCATCCTACAATAGGACACCAAGAAAACCCATCAAAGCCTGAGGACTGTCACATGGGAGGTCGTGATCAAGGGTGTGAAAGCCGTAAGCAAGTAAGCAAGGTGTTTATTCAGCCCTATAGGGTTTATATATATATATAAAATTATATAAGAGGTCTTCAAAAAGTTTTCGCACTTTTATATACATAATAGAGTTTAAAAAAGTGTGGAAACTTTTATAAAGAACCCTTGTTAATACTCTATAGTACCAAAAATATTGGGACGCCTGCCTTTATACGCAAATGAACTTTAGTGGCATCCCAGTCTTAGTCCGTAGGGTTCAATATTGAGTTGGTCAACCCTTTGCAGCTATAACAGCTTCAACTCTTCTGGGAAGTCTGTCCACAAGGTTTAGGATGTTTCTCCTTGATTGACCTTTTTTCTAAGTCCTGGCTTGTCTGTTTGGGACAGACACTTCCCCTTTTTAGGAACAAAGACTTCTTGTTATTGTGATATTGTGGTGATTCAGCTCAGTGGTAGACAATTTGGGGTGAGCCCAGGCCAGTCTCAACTGTGGTTTTGAGGACTTCCACTTTTTATTTAAAACAACAAATAAAAGTTCACAAAAACTTGCCCATGCAGTGTTTTCAGTTCCAAACAGCAAAAGAAGTAACAAAAAAGCCGAGCTACCGGGATCCCTCTTCAGCAGCATTGTTGCTCTTTTCGCTTGTAGTCCAGACCGTCTCACCCAGCTGACCTGGCTCTCTGGGCTCTCTTGGCCCACTCAGCCTGTAGGTCCCACTGCTGCACAGTCCCACTCAACAACAATAACTCTCCTGTGCTCAAGTGGTATGCGGGAAGGTGAATCTTCTAGGCGGTTTTATGACACAAATGAAGTGGTCTTGCTGCCCCCCTCAGGACCAAGGGAATCCAAAAGGCACTACAAGAAAACAACAAGAGAAGGGCCCACCGACCTTGTGCATTACCACTTAAAAGTTTATTAAAATCAAAGAAGGGTAGCGTACAATATACTCACAAATGTAGCATATGAACAAGCATATAGGAAATGGGCACCGCTCGCTTCCAGGACACTTCTCTACTGCTGGATAGCGTGATGGCGTCCTCAAAACCTGATGAGGCTTACGCGTTTCGAGGGAGGACCCTCTTCCTCAGAGTCCTCCCTTGAAACGCGTAAGCCACATCAGGTTTTGAGGACGCCATCACGCTATCCAGCAGTAGAGAAGTGTACTGGAAGTGAGCGGTGCCCATTTCCTATATGCTTGTTCATATGCTACGTTTGTGAGTATATTGTACGCTACCCTTGATTTTAATAAACTTTTAAGTGGTAATGCACAAGGTCGGTGCGCCCTTCTCTTGTTGTTATCTTGCACAGTCCCACTCCCTGGCCTCTCAATTGGAAATCTCCTAACATCCAGGGCTCTCTTACTCTTCTGAGACCTCCAGATTCCTGCAGTCCCCTGGACTCACCTAGTTGCCCTGACTTTTCCAGTTTCCTGGACTCGCTTTGCGTTCTTAACTCTTCCAGTCCTATGGCTATAGACATAGAGTGCTGTCTCCCGAGTAGAACACTTCTGTCTCTAAATGGGGGCCCTGCACTATGGTCAGGTCCTTCCTTCAAATGAACACGTGCACACCTGCACAATCCCACAGCCTGCAGGTTTCCAATAAGACTTGGACACAGGATTGAAGGCTTTGTCCCACCCAAGACTCTTTTAGGCCTTCATACTTCATAACTTGATCTGGGATTGCAACCCCAGAGAGAACTTAAACCCCAGTCTTGATCACTCAGAAACACTACTCCAAAGCCCCATGCTCTGGATTAGTGTGAATCCTGTGCCACTTTTTTCTACACTCACACAGTGTGTGGGGAGGTGCAGCATGGTGCGGCGGCAGTGAACACTCCAGTTGCAGAAAGCAGAAAGCATAACTGTATTAAAGTAGAAGTTCAGTAATGCAGAACAAGCCTGGCGGGAAGACAACCCAAGTGGGTGTACTCACAGGATGTACAGCGATGAGTAGCAGCAGTAGGTCTTAGGTATTCCAACAGCGTCTGCCTCAAGGGGCGGAATGTGGCCTGGCTGGTCTGTATCCAAGTGGAGAGGTTTCCAGGAAGAACAGTGTGTCCCTGCCCTTTCCCTATTTCTTTGGAACCTCTTCTGATGCTAAGCACTGTCCCTGGCAAACGGGTGACCTGTCTCTACTCTATCCACACGAGAAATGTGCACCAGACCCAGGATCTTAAATAGACTCTGTCCAACCCAAGATGGCCACCAAAATCACATGCGACGCCATCTTACAGTCAGATGCTGCCTCTCTGTGACTGAGGCGATCATAGGGGAATGAAGCTCTTCTCCGCTTCCTCCTGCACCTGCATTGCCTCTGTGGATTAGCGCCACCTGCAGTGGAGAAAATTGACTGCACCTGCCTAAAGATGAGTGTGTCACGTTATGCAAAGCAAAAATTAGTATAACACACGTGTGAGAGCAACAAAGCAAAGCTATCATTCTGAGGATTTTTTTCTCTGTGCATTAGCTTTTGAAGGCAGGAACAACAGCGAATATGTCCCAAGAAATAGAATGAAATTGTGTAAAACATTACAGAGCCAATGAAATGTACACATTCTAGTAAAAACAAAACCTCCTGCGCTCAAGTGCTGTCTGATGGAGTAGAAAGAGGTGCACTACAAACTCAGATGTAGAGAGAGTTGTTTGGTCTTGCTGCCCCCTTCAGGATCAAGGGTATCCAGAACCACTGGTAGAAAGGACAAAAAAGAAGAAAAAGAGGGGCGCACCGACCTAGTGCATTACCATAAAAACATTTATTAAAATATTAAAAAGTGTACAAAGTACTCACAAAACTGGTGTGATACAACACACATCAAGAATGGCATATACAGTCTCCAAGGTAGCCAGGTCCCGATTGTGACGAATTGGCATGCAGATGGTCGCATGGGGCTGCTATGGCTAGGCTGACGCGTTTCAGGGGCGAACCCCCTTCCTCAGAGCCAGATGAAGTGCTGCTAGATCACAAGCCAAACGGCCGAAGGCTAAATGGGAGTGGACCCCACCTCTTCCTGCTCTGCCCCAACCCCAAGGGCGGGTCAAAGGGGAGGGGAGAAGGGAAGAAAAGGGAAGAGGAGGGGAAAAAGGAAAGTGAGAAAAATGAGACGGAAGAGGCAGCGAAAAGGAAAGAGAGAGGAAGGAAAAGTGGGGATACAGACAGTAGAGAGCAGTGTTGGGGTAGTTACTCAAAAAATGTAACTAGTTACTAGTTACTTCTGTAAATTGTAACAAGATTACTTTACTAGTTACTGCATTTGAAAAGTAACTTCACTACTTATTACTTTACTTTCCTCTTTCTTAATTGGCCGTGTAGAAGAAGATACATGACACTCTTTCTGCATAGAGTTTATTGTATAAATACAGGCTTTGGGAAACATGAGAACAAAACCCGAAAAAAACAGAATAAAACATAAAGTGCAACAAAAAGTCATAAACTTCATCCCTCTCTATTCTTCGAAATAACGATTGTATCGCACAGCTTGGGTAACGCAGGAAAGCGCGTTCCTATAGCCTAGTAAAGTAGTGTAGTTACCTCCTATAGCCTAGTAAAGTAGTGTAGTTACCTCCTATAGCCTAGTAAAGTAGTGTAGTTACCCCCTATAGCCTAGTAAAGTAGTGTAGTTACCAATATTAGTATTGTAACTAGTTACTTTACTTAGTTACCAAAAAAGTAATGTAGTTACTGTAATCAGTTACTTTGTAACTAGTTACCCCCAACACTGGTAGAGAGTTAATATAGTTTTTTTTTTTCTTTACGTTCCACGCCCCTGTTACCCTCCAGCTGAAAGCCAGATAAGAAAAAACAGTCCTGATGTCCAGTAGATATGAACTGTCATAAGATCAATTAAAGCAATAGTAAACTGCCACAAAAAATAAAATAAAAAGTTGAGTGCCCAGCAGGTTTAAGTCATAGTGTACTAATATGCACCACATACTAGCACATTGTGCATACAGGGCCCTCCAGTGCAGCACTGTCATGGCTTCCTGGCACTTCCACCTTCACCCGGTCTTCCTTCCAGCTTTGCAGGCCCCAGATGTATAAATGACAGGGGCTACGATGACATCACTCCTACTCTAAAAAGTGAACATTACTTCCACTTTAATGATATTTAACCGCTTTACGACCACTTTACGTACAGGCAAAGTCCCGTACATGTACGGCGCTCACCTGGGAGGAGCTAGGGGCGATCGCACGCTGCCGGCCACCCGCGATCTCCTGCTGCTGACAGAGAAGGAAGGACGGCTGATGTAAACACAGCCGTCTGTACTTCTCCCTGAAGTGATCACAGATGTCATGTGATCCTGCTATATAGGATTGTATGTCTCTTTGATGACTTCACAAGCCACGCCCCCCCCACAGTTAGGAACACGCCCCTAGGGTCAGATTTAACCCCTTGATCACCAATACTGTTAACCCCTTCCCTGTCAGTATCATTATTACAGTACCAGTGGAAATTTTTAGCACTGATTACTGTAGTAATGTCACTGGTCCCCCCAAAAGTGTCAAAAATGTCAGTTAGGGGTCCGATCTGTCCGCCGCAATGTCGCAGTCCCGCTACTACAAAATCGCAGATCGCCGCCATCACTAGTAAAAAAATAAAAAAAAACAATAAAAATGACATAAGTCTTTCCCATAGTTAGTAAACGCGATAACTTTTGCGCAAACCAATCAAAATACGCTTATTGCGGTTTTTTTTTGCCAAAAATATGTAGCAGAAAACAAATTGGCCTAAAATGTTCAAAAATTATGATTTTTACATTTTTTTTTTTTTTTTTTGAGATTTTCTTATAAAAGAATGTGAAAAATATATATTTTTTTTCAAAATTGTCGCTATTTTTTTGTTTATAGCGCAAAAAATAAAAATCGCACAGGTGATCAAATACCACCAAAAGAAAGCTCTATTTGTGGGAAAAAAAGGACATCAATTTCGTTTGGTTACAGCGTCGCACGACCGCGCAATTGTCCGTTAAAATCACGCAGTGCCGAATCGCAAAATAGGGCCTGGTCATTGAGCACCCAAATCCTCCGGTCTGAAAGTGGTTAACAGACATTTAGTAAATGTCATCTCATTAGAGAAGTTAAAGTAATATTAAAAGGCTTGTTGTTTTTGTTTAAAAAAGGAAACATGTTATACTTACTTCCTCTGTGCAGTTGGTTTTGAACAGAGTAGCCCAGTTCCTCCTCGGGTCCCTATTCGGTGCTCCTGGCTCCTCCCTCCTGCTGAGTGCCCCCACTGCAAGCCACTTGCTATGGGGGCACCTGAGCTAAGCCACTGCTCTGTGTGTCCCTTCAGACACAGAGCAGTGGCTCAGTCCGGCCCCTCTCTCTCTCCTAATTGGGTCACTGACTTTGATTGACAGCAGAGGGAGCCAATGGTGCTTTCTCAGCCAATGAGGGGGGAGAGTCTCAGACAGCTGAGGCTCAAGATGTGACTCAGATAAGTACACTATATTGTCAAAAAGTATTGGGACGCCTGCCTTTACACACACATGAACTTTAACGGCATCCCAGTCTTAGTCCGTAGGGTTCAATATTGAGTTGGTCCACCCTTTACAGCTATAACAGCTTCAACTCTTCTGGGAAGGCTGTCCACAAGGTTTAGGAGTGTGTCTATGGGAATGTTTGACCATTCTTCCAGAAGGGTATTTGTGAGGTTAGGCATTTATGTTGGAGGCCTGGCCTAGTTACAGTTTCCGCTCTAATTCATCCCAAAGATGTTCTATCAGGTTGAGGTCAGGACTTTGTGCAGGTCAGTCAAGTTCCTCCACCCCAAACTCGCTCATCCGTGTCTTTTTAACTCTTGCTTTGTTCACTGGTTCAAATCATTTGGTGGAGGGGGGGTTATGGTGTGGGGTTGTTTTTCAGGGGTTGGGCTTGGGTTGGGCTTAGTTCCAGTGAAGGGAACTCTTAAGGCATCAGCATACCAAGACATTTTGGACAATTTTATGCTCCCAACTTTGTGGGAACAGTTTGGGGATGGCCCCTTCCTGTTCCAACATGACTGCGCACCAGTGCACAAAGCAAGGTCCATAGACCTTGGATGAGAAAGTTTGGGGTGGAGGAACTTGACTGGCTTGTACAGAGTCCTGACATCAATGTGATAGAACACCGTTGGGATGAATTAGAGCGGAGACTGCGAGCCAGGCCTTCTCCTCCAACATCAGTGCCTGACCTCACAAATGGGCTTCTGGAAGAATGGTCAAACACTCCCATAGACACTCCTAAACCTTGTGGACAGCCTTCCCAGAAGAGTTGTAGCTGTTATAGCTACAAAGGGTGGGCCAACTCAATATTGAACCCTACGGACTAAGACTGGGATGCCATTAAAGTTCATGTGCGTGTAAAGGCAGGCGTCCCAATACTTTTGACAATATAGTGTATTGGGGGGGGGCTGCTGCACACAGAAGGCTTTTTTTGCATTAAGATAACAAGCCTTCTGCCTGTAGAACCATTTTAAGAGCCGGCGCACACTGGGGCAGCACGACTCCTTACTTTTTCGGGGGCGACTTGTGCAGTCCCGTGCACCACGACTTCGGAGCGACTTGCAGGGACTTCACATAATGGAAGTCTATGCAAGTCGCTCCGAGGTCGTCCCGAAGTAGTACAGGACCCTTTTTCTAAGTCGGAGCGACTTGTGTCGCTCCTATTAGAACCGGTCCTGTAGCGGTCAATGGACCGCGAGGGAGCGCGACTTGTCAGGCTGACAAGTCGCCTGACAAGTCGCGCTAGTGTGAACCGACTCTAAAGAGATAAAGGGATAGTAAAGTTTCATTTTGTTTATTTTTAATTAAAATAACAAATATGTTATACTTACCAGCTCTGTGCAATGGTTTTGCACAGAGCAGCCCAGATCCTCCTCCTCTCAGGTCTCCTAGCTCCTCCCCCCTGCCGAGTGCCCCCCATAGCAAGCTGTTTGCTATGGGTGCAGTCGTGAATGCTCTCTCCCAAGCCCTGCTCTGTGTGACCATAAGGCACACAGAGCAGGGCTTGGCTCCATCCCTGCTCCCTCATCACTGGCTGTGATTGATGGCCAGTGGCTCCTACTGCTGTATTTCACCCAATGAGGAGGGAGATACCCGCGGCTCTGATGCACTTCACTGGATCAAGATTGGGCTTAGGTATGTACTTAAGGTGGGCTGCGGGGAAATTTGCATGCCTTTACAACCACTTTAAATGTATATTTCCAAGATGGTAGAGGATAAGTTTTATACATCAGTCTATATGTTATAAAACGGAAGCTTTAAAAAAAATAAAATGGCAGGAGAGTTTTTTCAAATAAGGGTAAAAGCCTTTTAATGTCCAAAAAGATTGTTAGCTTATATACAATCCACATCATATCATAGTACAATTCAGTACAAGAAGGCTAGGAGAGACCTACTCATGAGTGCTTTTTAGGAACATCGTCAGTAACATTTGATTGCCTCCCCCTTATGTCACATCTCCGATAACATCTCTATTTGTACCGCCGCGTCGCAGCCCGCGCCCTGCTCCTCATTATGTGGCATCTTCAGCTTGGTATTTAGAGTTTCATTCTTATATTTTTGCAGATGCTTAAAAATCTTTTGACTGAGATAATCAACTGGAGTACCATTACACTGATGAGAAGCTCCCTTTTCCTTTTTTTTTTTGTTCTTTCGTGCAGCTAATTACGCTGATGAGACCCTCGCCGCGCTCTTCTGCTTTGGTTGCTTTCAAACAGAAGTGGGAAATCTGCAATTCTCTAGTTGTGCCAAAGTGTACCTGTCACACCTCATCAGGAAGGACTGGGAGAAAAACATCTCTTAGGGGAAAAGGGACCTGTCAAAATGGGAATTTAGGAACTGATGTCTGTATCGTCTTGTCCCAGAAACAATCCCACACCAAGAGATAGAAACTGAGGGAAAACTGTTGGATTAGGGGCTCTTTCACACACATTGTCCGTTGGATGCAGTGGCGGTTCTACATTAAATTGCTCCCTGGGCAAGACTCCCTCCCGCCCCCCCCCCCCCCCCCAAAAAAAATAACATGACAACATAACAATAAATGCAGAGTGCCACAGCATTGCCCCCAATAAATGCAGAGTGCCACAGCATTGCCCCCAATAAATGCAGAGTGCCACAGCATTGCCCTCAATAAATGCAGAGTGCCACAGCATTGCCCCCAATAAATGCAGAGTGCCACAGCAATACCCCCAATAAATGCAGAGTGCCACAGCAATGCCCCCAATAAATGCAGAGTGCCACAGCATTGCCCTCAATAAATGCAGAGTGCCACAGCATTGCCCCCAATAAATACAGAGTGCCACAGCAATGCCCCCAATAAATGCAGAGTGCCACAGCATTGCC
Source organism: Pelophylax lessonae (assembly GCF_965119305.1). NCBI lineage: Eukaryota > Metazoa > Chordata > Amphibia > Anura > Ranidae > Pelophylax > Pelophylax lessonae. The sequence continues at coordinate 843,537,094 of NC_138768.1, read as the reverse complement.
CCCTTTCAATGTAGAGATGCCAGCGTGCCACCTTTCAATGCAGAGTGCCAGCGTTCCCCCCGCGGCCGCGAGACCCGTCCCTGCACTTACCTCACTTCTCTTCAGTTCAGTCCCTGGATTCCCTGCGTCTCCTCAGTCCTCCCGCGGCGCCTCCTCCTCGGCCAATGGCATGGGGTTTGCCTTTCGGCCAATCAGGAAGTGGGAGGACCCGCTCCCTGATTGGCCAGGAGGAGGATCAGTGTGACAATAGCCAATTTTCATTCGCTATTGTCACACAATGGGCGGGCTTGGGGGGGAGCAATGCTCTGCGCCTCAGCTCGGCTGCCACAGTGAAATTATTCAAAGTTCCTTGGACGGCCCGGTACCATTTGATCCATGGTCCGGTAGCGGTCAGCGGCCTGGGGGTTGGGGAACACTGTCATGCCGCCCCCCACGTGTCATGAAAAAATGCCGCCCCGGGCGGCTGTCCCGTTCGCCCATGCCTAAAACCGCCACTGGTTGGATGGAGTCCGTTTTTCTCAGCGGGGGATCTCAGCAACAGAATATTGGCATGTATTAAAAAGGAGATTCACCGCAGAGATAAAACGATAATTCTCCCGCTCTACAAGACTCTGGTCCGGCCACATCTGGAGTATGCCATCCAGTTCTGGGCACCGGTCATCAGGAAGGATGTGCTGGAACTGGAGAAAGTCCAGAGAAGGGCAACAAAGCTATTAAAAGGACTGGAGGATTTCAGCTATAGGGAAAGACTTCAAGCATTGAACTTATTCTCTCTGGAGAGGAAACGCTTGTGAGAGATATGATATCCATGTACAAATACCGCACTGGTGACCGTAGCATAGGGAACAAACTATTCAGTGAGAGGGAATTAAAAAAGACATGCAGCCATTTTCTATAATTAGAAGAGAAGCGGTTTAACCTTAACCACTTTACCACCGGAGGATTTTGCTGTCTTACGTCCAGGCCACTTTTTGCGATTCGGCACTGTTTGACTTCAATTGCGCGGTCATGCAATGCCGTACCCAAACAAAATTTACGTCCTTTTTTTCCCCACAAACAGAGCTTTCTTTTGGTGGTATTTGATCACCTGTGCGATGTTTACTTTTTGCGCTATAAACAAAAAAACTGCGGAAATTTTTAAAAAATAACAATATTTTTCACATTTTTTTATATGAAATTCCCCCCCAAAAAAATGTAAAAATCTAATTTTTTTATCATTTTTGGCCAATTTGTTTTCTGCTACATATTTTTGATAAAAAAAAAATCGCAATAAGCGTATTTTTATTGGTTTGCTCAAAAGTTATTGCGTTTACTAACTAAGGGAAAGATTTCTGTCATTTTTGGTGTTTTTTTCTTAACGAGTAATGGCGGCGATCTGCAATTTTTTTTACAGGACTGCGACATTGCGGCAGACAGATCGGACCCTTGACTGACATTTTTGACACTTTTGAGGGTACCAGTGATATTACTACAGTAATCAGTGCTATAAAGATGCACTGTTACTGTAAAAATGACACTGGCAGGGAAGGGGTTAATTTTATTGGAGAGGGAGGGGTTAATGTATGCCTGGTGCTTACTAACGTGTGTGGGGGGAGGTGGCTGAGTGACACAGGGACAGATCGCATGTTCAGCTATGCTGAACCCTGCAATCTGACCCTGCCTGTGTTTACACAAGCGGGCGGATCTCCAGTTCCCGACGATCGGGGAAGAGCGGCGCTGCTCCTCCCCTGGCCCGACTCCCGCTGTGACTGAATACAGCGGGAGGGAGCCTCCAGCGAGCCTCCGGCGGCGCACGCGAGCTGTCCACAAGGGGAAGAGTCCAGCGACGTAGGTCTATGTCGCTGGACGATAACGAGCCACATTGCCGCAGTAGCAACAATGTGAGCGATCGTTATGTGGTTAAACTGCGTAAAGGGTTTTTTACTGTCAATGCGGTAAGCATGTGGAATTCTCTTCCACTAGCAGCAATATCAGCAGGGAGCATCGATAGTTTCAAAAAACTATTAGATGGGCACCTTGACGACCACAACATACAGGGGTATAGAATGTACTATTGACATAAACACTTATACACACACACACATCATATGTTGAACTGGATGGACTGGTGTCTTTTTTCAAGCTCAATAACTATGTAACTATATAAGAGCAATTCCAGGTATGGCTTTTTATACATAGTGATAATTGTCCAGCTTGGACCAATGTAACTATACATATAACATACCTGTGGGTTCCCTGTAGAAGCTGGAAATCGCTATAGTAAGTACCACTACTCCAGTGATCTCCACTAGCTTATATGTCTCATGCCGTGTGGCTACCCTGCTGCATTCTGAACTCAGGAGATCACGCATCTTCTTGTTGAATGCAAACCATTCCCTGATTGGACAAGGCGCAGGGCATGGCATCATAAAGTAGTGAAGTAGACAATACGAGCTCATCCCATGTAGACCACAAAAACACAAGAAGGATAATTGGACAGAGTGAGGAAAGAGGGCACATAACATGTCTCTATGTTGCTTTATTGGATGGAGGGGTAGTGTTGGGTTTTTTAACCAGGGAGCCTTGAGGTTTCTTCAGGGGTGCCTTGGCAACATGCCTAAAAATTGCCCCAAAATTGTATACATGCCGGCAAATGGATAAAGCTTGCCTTTTAGTTACACAAAGCTACAGGATTTCACTGTGCACTATTACGACCTTCTATCCACCGTGTCCTAACAACCAATGACCCTCCCCTGCCTCTCTCTGTCAGCGGGGTCACATTAGCTGAGAGAGGGAGAAGCGAAACATTGGAATAATAGTCAGTACCAGTGTGCAAAAGTATATTGGATTTGGAAGAATAAATCACCTCTAACGTGTGATGTCCTACGTGTGTGGATGTTTCTGTATTATGGACAACTATTAGAATAGTTTTTTACATTTTAGAATGGGGTGACTCAAGACTTTCCATAATTCTAGAGGGTGCCTTGAGATTGTCCATATTTTAAAGGGTGCCTTGACTGAAAAAAGGTTGAGAAACACTGGTCTAGAGGGCTTGGTCCGGTCATGTAATAGCACCCTGACCCTATACAGCTCACTAATCACCAGTAAACCTTCTTTAATATGCAAATTATATTTGCAAAGAAAGTTCAGGGCTGGCCTGTCCATAACACAATTAGGAGTCTTCTGACTCTGTTTTATCTCTTACTGAATTCCGGGTACCAAGTCAGCCAGCTGGCACACTCCAGGAAGGCGCGGAGCTATGAGGAATGAATAAGCGTAGGGCTGGCATGACAGGGTGGAAGGGGAACAAGACAGCATAGAGTTAACATGTTTAAGAGAAGAGATATGAGGTTTACTTACATGATTGGTGGAGTAGATGGGGTGATGGAGAGGAGCGTAGGAGAGTAGACTGTAGGGACATTAACAATCGGAGTTGGGAAGACACCGGAAGAACGCTCCGCCCTCCCTCCCTAAGTTACGGTAAGTGGGTTGGAGGATGTAGGTGTTGAGATGGCGGTTGGGATCCCTCGAATGAGGTTAAAATCTGTTGGTGGTGATACAAGTGGGGAACGATCATTGGTATGGTATCCTCAGGTTGGGTGTGGTCCAATAAGAAGGACCAGGTAGTGGTAGACCTGTAAGGTCTGTGGGCAAGTGTTAATGTCTCAGAGTCAGTATTTTGCGGTTGGGGACACCTATCTTTGGTTAATGTTATTGTTATGTATTGGTTATATATTACTTATTTGTTTAACCACTTTAGCCCCGGAGGATTTGGCTGCTCAAAGACCAGGCCCTATTTTGCGATTCGGCACTGCCTGAATTTAACAGACAAATGCGCGGTCGTGCGACGCTGTATCCAAACGAAATTGACATCCTTTTTTCCCACAAATAGAGCTTTCTTTTGGTGGTATTTGATCACCTGTGCGATTTAAATTCTTTGCGCTATAAACAAAAAAAGTGACAATTTTGAAAAAATGACAATATTTTTCACATTTTTTTACATGAGATTCCCAAAAAAAATGTAAAAATCTAAATTTTTTAACAGTTTAGGCCAATTTATTTTCTGCTACATATTTTTGGTAAAAAAAAATCGCAATAAGCGCATTTTGATTGGTTTGCACAAAAGTTATTGTGTTTACTAACTACGGGTAAGATTTATGTCATTTTTATTGTTTTTTTTTTTTTTCTGCGATTTTTTTTTTTTTTTTTTTGTAGGACTACAACATTGCGATGGACAGATCGGACCCCTGACTGACATTTTTGACACTTTTGGGGGTACCAGTGACATTACTACAGTAATCAGTGCTATACAGTACATATGCACTGGTACTGTAATAATGATACTGACAGGGAAGGGGTTAACATTACTGGTGATCAGTGGGTTAAATGTGTCCCTAGGGGCATGAGTCTAACTGTCAGGGAGCGTGGCTTTTGAGTAATCACAGAGACATGCGATCCTATATAGCAGGATCGCATAGCCTCTGTGAATACTTCAGTGAGAATGACAGACGGCTGTGTTTACATCAGCCGTCTGTCCTTCTCTCTCTGCTGCGGGAGATGGCGAGTGGCCAGCGGTCACACGCACTGGCTCTGAAGGTAACAAGAGTGGGTGGGAGCCGCCGGTGGCTTTAACTGTACCAGTGACATTACTGCAGTAATCAGTGCTATCTATATGCACTGTTACTGTAAAAATGACACTGGCAGGGAAGGGGTTCATTTTATTGGAGAGGGAGGGGTTAATGTATGACTGGTGCTTACTGACATGAGTGGGGGGGAGGTGACTGTGTGACACAGGGACAGATCTCAGGTTCAGCTATGCTGAACACTGCAATCTGTCACTCCTTGTCACTGAGGAGATCCGCCCGCTCTGTTTACACAAGCGGGCGGATCTCCAAACTAGATTCCCAGACGATCGGGGAAGAGCTGCGGCGATCGCCGCCGCTCCTCCCCTGGCCCGACTCCCGCTGTGACTGAAAACAGCGGGAGCGAGCCTCCAGCGGCTCGCGCGCACCGCCGAGAGAGGGGCATGTCTGGTGACGTAGACCTACGTCGCCAGACGATAACGAGCCACTGTGCCGCAGTAGCAGCACAGTGAGCAGTGGGGAAGTGGTTAAAGTGTCTTTCAGGACCAGTTTAGTATTTTGTAAAGTGAAGGGGACACTTTGCTGTATTTTAAGTGAGCACCTATATTGTGTTACTATTGTAATATTTATTTTTAAATCATTTTTGATGCAACAGATTGGTGGGATTTAGGATCCTCCATGTTGGATCCTTAATACTTTGGTTGATTTATGGAAAGCTCACCATATTTCCCGCTGCCATTAACAAGTGGTTTGTGTTGTGTTCCTTCTCTCCTATCCTTGATCTACACAGCTCTGGGTTCTGCACGACTAAGGTACTACAGATGTCATTGGCACCCATATAGTTAACCATACCGTGCACGCCTCTGGGTCTATCGCATCATTAACTGACCCACCTTTGGGCAGACTTGTATAAAGTATTAAAAATTTCTACTTGAGTAAAAGTACAAGTGCTCGATCAAAAAGTGACTTGAGTAGAAGTGGAAGTGCTCGCAGAAAAAGTTACTTAAGTAGAAGTACTAAAGTATTCAACATTTTTTTTACTTAAGTATTGCAAGTAGTTTTTTCAAAAAATTTGCTACTTAAGTACTAAAAGTAAAAAGTACCAGTAGTTTTGAAAATAAATTTCTACTCAAGTACTGAAAGTAGAAGTACAAGTACTGTGTTATGTAGTTATTAAAGAAAGAAGTCAAAAGTTTGAACATCATATTGTTTTTTATTATTTCAAATGATTTATTCAAATGATTAACCTAAAGGACAATCACAATTCCTTAGGCTGTAACTTTTTGTAAACAAAAAACAGATAAAGTATGTCCCTCCCTTCACCTTTTAAAGCATCCACCTTTTAAAGCCAGGGGTGGTCTCCTTCCTGAGCTTCCTCACTCTCACAGCCAGGCAGATCACTTGAAGTTGAAGGGCCAGGGGTGGAAGGTGGTGTTTTTGGTTCGTCCATCTTTTCAGCTGATCAAAAGGCATAACAGGAGCATGCGCAGTCTTCTTAATCGCGGTTTGATTTGATTTGCTCAATTGAGGATGATGTGCCAGGCCAGCTTCATCAAACCTACAACGCTTAAAGTGAAAAATGCATCAAAAACTACTAACAAAGTGGCTGTGCTAAAAATGCTAATAAAGTGCCTGCAATTATATATATTCTTCTTGTATTCAAAATCATCCCCCACGGTATCAAAAATAAAGTGACATGTCTGTGCTAAATGCAGTGCAAATTATTCCTACAATGTAAATTTAATTCATATAAAATATATATGACAATACCACAATAAAATAAGTTGTGATTGTGAATAAGTTTGGTGCAAGTTTAAGTGTGTAAACTAAACTTTATAACGAAAAGTCCATAACTGAATTCCAGTGTGCAATCTAAGAAGTGCTTGTCACTTGCTGTCAGATGCTTCCACCTTTCTTCTGTGATCTGCTCAAGTAAAGTGGTGGACTGGATAGACTCTCTCTCTGCCTCTCACCTTAGTAGCACTGGCACTGCACTGGTTCAAAAAACTGTCTATATTATTTTCATTATAAGAACTTGTCAGAACATGCTTCCACCACCTGTCCTTCACACTAGTAGTAATACAGAAAAATGGCCCGCGGGACTTTAAATGAGGTTGGTGCTATTGGCTGGAGATTGAATAAATACCAAATTAAATATGTAAAACAATGTATAAATTTATTATTACACTGTATAAACAAGTTAAGCAAATAATAATGACATGTAAAAAATATCACATAGCACGGCTCGATGGCCATAATGGCATAGTGTAATAGCATGTACAATATTAAACGTTGATAGATATCCTGGTGTGACCACTTGGTTGGACAATAGCCTGGATAATATGTTGATAGTTCCATGATAGTGGAATACAATACAAATTGATCTGACGCGTTTCGGGAGCTACATCTCCCTTCTTCAGAGATCTATGTATTTGGATGTATCTACAAAAGAACAATAAGTTTGAGTATATGTGAAAGGCTGTAAGGCTAAAGTTAACAATTCAAAAGGGATAATGATGATACGAAGGAGTGTGGATTACTCACAGGTTGAACTACATGGAGATTGGATTCCCGTGTAATGGTGGCGGACCGAAAGCCTGACCCGGGAGCTGAAGGGTCCCATGGAGAGCAGCCAGAGAAGGGGGGTCCGCGGTAGGTGGGTAGTGAGAGAGTGATGGGAGATTGGACCTACCAAATCTATTGTGTATGTGAAAGGAAAGAAAAATGATAATGATGTAGCAAAATGATGTGGATAGGGTGAGATAGAAATAGCGGTGTGATGAGCAGGAGCTAGTGTGGAAAGTGAGAGGGATACAAGCTGAATAATGGAAAAAAGTGGGTGTGAAGGACAAGAAAAAGAGAAAGAAAAAGAAATTGAAAAAGTGCCTGGGGCAGGAGTGAGTGTGCAGGGGTGGATGAGAGATGGGTATGACAGGTGGCCTAGGAGGGGGGAGAAGGGGAAGAAGGAGGGGGAAAGGGGAGAGAGGAAAAAGGGGTGGTGTGACATGGTGCTGACCCAAAGGAGAAGGATGCCAGGGGGAAGGTCCTCCTTCTTCCCCTTCTCCCCCCTCCTAGGCCACCTGTCATACCCATCTCTCATCCACCCCTGCACACTCACTCCTGCCCCAGGCACTTTTTCAATTTCTTTTTCTTTCTCTTTTTCTTGTCCTTCACACCCACTTTTTTCCATTATTCAGCTTGTATCCCTCTCACTTTCCACACTAGCTCCTGCTCATCACACCGCTATTTCTATCTCACCCTATCCACATCATTTTGCTACATCATTATCATTTTTCTTTCCTTTCACATACACAATAGATTTGGTAGGTCCAATCTCCCATCACTCTCTCACTACCCACCTACCGCGGACCCCCCTTCTCTGGCTGCTCTCCATGGGACCCTTCAGCTCCCGGGTCAGGCTTTCGGTCCGCCACCATTACACGGGAATCCAATCTCCATGTAGTTCAACCTGTGAGTAATCCACACTCCTTCGTATCATCATTATCCCTTTTGAATTGTTAACTTTAGCCTTACAGCCTTTCACATATACTCAAACTTATTGTTCTTTTGTAGATACATCCAAATACATAGATCTCTGAAGAAGGGAGATGTAGCTCCCGAAACGCGTCAGATCAATTTGTATTGTATTCCACTATCATGGAACTATCAACATATTATCCAGGCTATTGTCCAACCAAGTGGTCACACCAGGATATCTATCAACGTTTAATATTGTACATGCTATTACACTATGCCATTATGGCCATCGAGCCGTGCTATGTGATATTTTTTACATGTCATTATTATTTGCTTAACTTGTTTATACAGTGTAATAATAAATTTATACATTGTTTTACATATTTAATTTGGTATTTATTCAATCTCCAGCCAATAGCACCAACCTCATTTAAAGTCCCGCGGGCCATTTTTCTGTATTGTTATGTTAATTTGGGATGGAGGCGTGCTTGGGCGGGAACTAGACCATTACCCCTTGTGTTCACACTAGTAGTGCTCATTTGCTTTGCTCAAGTCAAGTGCCGCTGCCAGTGGCCACTGCAGTGCGGGCACAGCCGCACAGGCAGAGGCAGGCCGCAGGAAGCACAGGCACCACCACAACACAACACTTATGGTCCATGGATAATCATCATAGCCGTCAGTCTCACTCTTCTTGGTTCAAAAAAGCCACCCATGACCCGTGTGTATATAATATATTAATATTTTATATTGATTATTTGATTCTCAAATGGCACATTTGCCATGGCAAGGATTAGGCCCTCTCCACGGTCCACCTCACTCACCTCATAGAGAAGAAGATGAGATAACGAAGAAAATGCTCCGAGTCCCGCCGCCCGTGTCAAAACTCCTCTCAGTAAGGGCCCTAAGGGGTGGAGTCTGAGTGACACACAACACGTCTAGAGGCAGAGACCTAGAGCGGGAAGACGGCAGCACGGCTCCTCCAGTGCAGTCTTAACTTGATGATCATGAAAGTGATTCCGCGGGCTGCGGCGCGAGCGAGGCTGTGGGATTGTATTGAGTTGTGCTGCCTACAGCTACACACTACCTACTACTAAATTGTGAGTCAGTATATTTTATTTAATTTTTATATATAAAAGCGGTATTGTTGAGCACTACTAGCCACTAGATCTCCTGGCTGTCACTTTGTCACATGTTGGGGAATCACAGCGGCTCGGCTCCAGAAGTGGCGGGTGTCCCCGTCATCCTGCCAGGGCCGCCAAGAAGTTCATCACCTAATCTTAAGTTATTAATATCTTATGAGGAGAGGACCTATGAGATTGAGAATTGAAATAAATAAATATATATGGCTTTTTGAACCAGTGCAGTCAGTGCCAGTGCCACAGTGCCACCCAGACGCTATCCACCAGTGCCACCACCATTAAGTGTGTTGGTCGGTCACTCGAGCACTGAAGGAGGTGGAAGCATCTGACAAGTGAAGTGACACTTTAGATTTGCACACTGGAATTCATTTATGGACTTTTCGTTATAGATAGGTTTACACACTTCAACTTGTTGCACGCACCTGACCTAACTTATTTCATAACTTATTTTATTGTGATTTATTGTCATATTTTATATGAATTGAATTTACTGTTACATTGTGGGAATAATTATTTTCACTGCATTTAGGCTTTAGCACATTCATGTCACTTTATTTTTGATACTGTGTGGAGTGTGGGCAGGGCACTGGGGGCAACAATGATATTACAGTAAACCCCCCTCCATTGCGGGGGTTACGTTCCGGACCCAGCCGCGAAAAGTGAAATTCCGCGAAATAGAAAAACCCTATTAAAATGCATTGTAGGCATGTTTTTTTACTGTCACTGTACGTGTAGAAGCATTTTAAGGTCTTTAAACACACTTTTAAAACAATAGAAACTCATTTAAACACATAAAAGATACTAAGAGACATAGCAAGAGCTATGGAAAACACAAAAATATTTCATTTTTAATGATTTATATAGTAAAATAACATTACAAAAAAAAACGCGAATTACCGGGACCGCAAAAACTGAACCGCGATATAGCGGGGGATTACTGTATAATCGATTGCACAGGCACTTTATTCGCACAGCCAAGTTGTGTTTGTTAGTAGTTTCTTGATGCACTTTAAGCGCCGTAGCACCATTTATTTGTTTGTTTCATATTTTCTTTTTATTGGAAAGATTTGGTATAGCAGCTTTTATTATACACAGCCTTTATTTTCGTATGCGCTGATTTACAAATGACATTATACACATTTTTTTGAGCTTTATGTAACCTGCCATCTACTGTTCTGGCAGTGGTAATTTTTTTAAAAGTAACGAGTAACTATGCAGCACAAAAAAAAAATACTTGAGTAGAAGTATCGAAATCATTGAAAAAATGTAGTGAAGTAAAAGTAGAAGTAGGAGAAAAAAATTCTACTCTAGGAAAGTACAGATACCGCATTTCGGTACTTAAGTACAGTACTTAAGTAGTTCTACTTCGTTACTATACATCTCTGCCTTTGGGAAAGGAAAGATGGCGTATTAGGCGTAACTTGTGCGGTTCCTTATTTGGCACCACACCCAAAGGTGAAACCACCAATTTTTCTAGGGGAGGGTGCCTAAATGGGCCGCTCATACGTCCCAAAAAACACCTCCTTGGCGAGTTTCTCAGAAACCACCGCAGGGTGCAAACGCGCAGATCACAAATTATCGTACAGGGGCGGGACATGAGTAAGGGAGCAAGGAATAACAAAACGCTCTGAAAAACCGGACTCCGAGGGCGCGTGGCCTGGGAATCCACAGAGGCTGTGTCCGCAGCCCCCATCAGTGCAGAAACCTGCTGCTGCAGCCAATCAGTGCCCCTAGAAGCGGCCATTGACCGCCGCTGTCCTAGCAGGGTATCCAGGTCACCAATTGGAAAGGATACCAGGAAGGGGCTGAAGCTCCAGGAGGCCCAAAAGAAGACACCAGCCTGTTCCAACGTTCTTCCTCCACATGTCTTCTATCTCCGGATGCTAGGAAGTCCCCCCCCCCACCCCCAGTGTGAAACCCACCAATACCGTAACTAGCTTAAAACTTTCTTTTCTTCACTTTAAACCTTAACCCTTTCCTTCCCTAATTCCACTGTCCCCCAGTCATGCTTGCCCTCCGCTATTTTTTATTTTGTGCTTCGGGCTATACTGATGGAAATGTACAATCATTGCAAAAGCTAATGTGGAATTAATGAGGTTTAAAAATGAGTCAATGGCTCATCTGTGGCTCATTTGAAACAACTTGGCTGATAAAATCATGTGTTCATAATTACTGCAGAATTCCCAATAAGTGATTGCATGCTGGCCATTAGTAATGATTCGTTGGATAAGGTTAAGTATTGTGGCATGATCAGAGTAGTTTATATGACAATATTGTCAATTTTAATATTTTTTTTTTAATATAATAAGAAGTGGCCAAATTATTGAAGGAGGTTAGGATATATGACTCAGAGTGCACTTTGGGCCCTCAGGTGCACATTATAAATATAATTTCCCTTCTTCCACGATTAGCAAGTAGCCTCATTAGACCCCTTTCACACAGGCGGACCATTCAGATCCGCCTGTCTGTTTTTTGGCGGATCTGAACGGTCCCCCCATGCATCCCTATGGGGCATCGGATGACAGCGGAGACATGTCCACTGACATCTGATCCGATCCGATCCGTTAAATTTGGACGGATGGAAACCCTATTTTTCATCCGTCCAGCGGATCGGATGGGATCGGATGAGACGGTCCGTTCCCATCCGATTCCCCCATAGAGATGCATGGGGACCTGACAGCTGTGTCTCCGCACACAGTGCGGAGAACAGCTGTCATCCTCCTGCTCAGCGGGGGGATAGGCGGATCGATCCCCCGCTGAGATAAACGGAGTCCGTTCGATGGACGGGCTGTGTGAAAGAGCCCTAACTCACCTTTTAATAAATACTGTATGTGGTTACTTAACCACTTAAGGACCAAGTGGTTGTTTACAAGTTAAAATCAGTATTTTTTGCTTGAAAGTTACTTAGAACCCCAAAACATTATATATATATTTTTTTTAGCAGAGACCCTAGAGAATAAAATGGAGATCATTGCAATCAGGGCCAGTACAGGAGGGGGGGTGGAAGGGGTGGATGCCCTGGGCGGAAAACAAATGTATTGTAGGAAGGGGGGCGCAGGTGACGTGCTGGCACTGGCAGTGTGCTGCCTAAGTTTGTGGTTTCTGCCGGCCGCGCTACAATGAGCTGCCTGCAATGATGTGCCAAGTGCGCTCCTGCACACGGCACAAGCATAGGAGCTGGCCTTCACTTACCTGTCAGGCGGAGCCACAGAGTAATCTCCACCTGACAGGCACTTCTGAGTCCCGGCGAGGCGTTGCGTCACCGAGTGGCCAGCCAGGAGGTGGGCTGGGAGAGGACCATAGAGAACAGCCGGGCAGCGAGTGAGTGCGCCTTAACCACTTGCCGACTGCCGCATGACTATTTACGTCGGCAGTCAGCCCCTCACAGGCAAAGTGACGTAGGGCTACGTCGATAGCCTGTAAGGGTTTTGGGAGCGAGCGCGCGCCGCCGGATGCGCGCTCCCGCTCGGTCACGGACCCCACCACGTGTGTGCCCAGCAGACCCGATGTCCGCCGGGCACTCGCGATCGTCCGTGACAGCGGGAGAAAGGCAGGTGGCTAATGTAAACAAAGCCGCCTGTCATTCTCCCCTGTGTAAGAATGGTGATCAAACGGTTCTGCTATGTAGGACCGTTGATCACTGTTCTTACACATCAAGCCACAGCCAATCACAGTTAGAAACACGCCCCTAGGGACACACTTAACCCCTCCCTCTCAAAAAAAAGTTAACCCCTTCACTACCAGTGTCATTTTTACAGTAACAGTGCATGTGTATAGCACTGATTGCTGTAGTAATGTCACTGGTAACCCCAAAAGTGTCAAAAATGTCAGTCAAGGGTTCGATCTGTCCGCCGCAATGTCGCAGTCCCGCAAAAAAAAATCGCAGATCGCCGCTATTACGCGTTAAAAAAAAAAACCAACAAAAATGACAAAAATCTTTCCCTTTGTTAGTAAACGCATTAACTTTTGCGCAAACCAATCAAAATACGCTTTTTGCGATTTTTTTTACCAAACATATGGTAAAAAAAAATTGGCCTAAAATGTTAAAAAATTTAGATTTTTACATTTTTTGGGGGAATTTCATATAAAAAATGTGAAAAATATTGTTATTTTTGCAAAATTGACGCTCTTTTTATGATCAAAAAATCGCACAGGTGATCAAATACCACCAAAAGAAAGCTCTGTTTGTGGGAAAAAAAGGACGCCAAATTAGTTTAGGTACAGCGTCGCAGGACCGCGCAATTGTCCGTTAAAGTCACGCAGTGCCGAATCGCAAAATAGGCCCTGGTCAGGAAGGGGGTAAAATCTTCCGGGGCTTAAGTGGTTAGAGGAGGAAGCAACCAGGCAGCAAATCTAAAAAAGTAATCAGAGGGGCTTCTACTGATTAATCAGCTAACTGGAGTGTGGGGAGGTTGGAGGGGTGAGGTGAGGTTAATTAATTACCAATGGTATTTAAAACATGCAGCATGAGGGGAAATAATGCATTAGTGACCATTGTCAGTTAATTAACCCCTTTATGCTGCAGCATGTATGAGGTTTATCAACACTGACACCACTGCCACTAATGCAGCACAAGGGGGCTATTTACCTGACAATGGTCACTAATGCATTATTCCTCTTCATGGTGCATATTTCAAATACCATTGGCTACAGCGTGGGCCTAAATTGCCGGGAGGGCATCCATTTACCTCCTGCCATGCATGAGCTGCCTGCACGCTCCCTGCGGGGTGCACGCGGCTTGCTCTATGATCAGCAGCGAGTCCTGGCCCCTTAGCACGTGATCAGCTGTGAGCCAATGACAGCTGATCATGTGATGTAAACAGAGCCAGTAATCTGCTTTCTTTTTTTCTCATGCTGAAAGCGCGAGGAGAAAAAAAAAAGCCGATCACCGGCTGCTGTCAGAGAGACATTGGTCCCGAAGTGGGAGAGCCACTGCTGCCTCATCTGTGCCCACCAGTGCCATCTACCAGTGCGGGTCATTGCGACCTTCCAGTGCCCACCAGTGCCACCTATCAATGCCCACCAGTGTCACCTCTCAATGCTCACCAGTACCACCTATCAGGGCCCACCAGTGCCGCCAATGAGTGCCTCATAATCAGTGCTGCCTATCAGTTTCACCTACCAATGCCTATCAGTGCCACCTATCAGAGCCCATGAGTGCCACCTATTAGTGCCCTTCAGTGCTACCATTCAGTTCCACCTATCAGTGCCCACCAGTGCCGCCTTATCATTGGTGCCTTATCAGTGCAGCCTATCAGTGCCCATCAGTTTCCGCCTCATCAGCACACATCAATGAAGGAGAAAAATTACCTGTTTGCAAAATAATATAACAAATTATAAAAACAGTTTTTTTTTTGTTTTTCAAATTTTTTGGGTCTTTTTTGTTTGTTTAGTAAAAAATAAAAACCCCAGTAGTGATTAGTGTTGAGCGAACACGGACTGTATTATTCGTGTTCGTACCGAATAATTGGATTTTTTGTACCCGAACACGGACACGGACACTTTACTGTATGTTCGGGTAAAAATCCGTGTTCGGTCGTTTTATTTCCGGGTTTTGCATGCTTTGGCGCTCTTTTCATGGCGGGCTTTCAACAGCCAATCAACAATCGTTTAACTGGTGTGCCTTAAGCCATCCCAGCCATGCCTGCAAATGTCTTAGTAGCTGTGATTGGCCGTCTGAAGCATGTGACCAAGTCTTTATAAGTTCGAGGCAGCCGCCGCAGCAGCGTCATTCTGCTGCTTAGCTAAGGGACAGAGCACACATCAATGTGCTGGCTGCTGATTAGGGAAAGATAGGCAGGAAAAAACCATTTGTGTCCGGATAGAATTGAGGGACAGGTCGGAGTGTTTAGGCAGGGCGAGTTGTAGGCATTTTAGGGATAGAGTCTGCTGAATTATAGGGTCAGTGTCTTCTACAAACTACAATCGATATTGCTGTGTGGGGGGTGGGGTGAATCTGCACTCAATCCTGATCTACGATCTCTTCTCAATCCTGTTAGGGACAGAGTCTGCTGAATTTTAGGGAAACTGTGTTCTACAAACTACAATCGATATTGCTGTGTGGTGTGGGATTGGAGATAGGCAGGTGTCAGTGATCCACATCCATTTTTCTGTGTGTGAGCTGCAGTGAACACAATCTTTTTGGGCTGCAGTGAACACAATCTTTTTGGGCTGCAGTGAACACAATCTTTTTGGGCTGCAGTGAACACAATCTTTTTGGGCTGCAGTGAACACAATCTTTTTGGGGTGCAGTGAACAAAATCTTTTTGGGGTGCAGTGAACACAATCCTTTTTGGTGTGCAGTGAACACAATCTTTGTGGGGTGCAGTGAACAAAATCCTTTGTGGGGTGCAGTGAACACAATCTTTTTGGGGTGCAGTGAACAAAATCCTTTTTGGGGTGCAGTGAACAACATCCTTTTTGGGGTGCAGTGAACACAATCTTTTTGGGGTGCAGTGAACAAAATCCTTTGTGGGGTGCAGTGAACACAATCTTTTTGGGGTGCAGCGAACAACATCCTTTTTGGGGTGCAGTGAACACAATCTTTTTGGGGTGCAGTGAACAAAATCCTTTGTGGGGTGCAGTGAACACAATCTTTTTGGGGTGCAGTGAACACAATCTTTGTGGGGTGCAGTGAACACAATCTTTTTGGGGTGGAGTGAACAACATCCTTTTTGGGGTGCAGTGAACAACATCCTTTTTGGGGTGCAGTGAACACAATCTTTTTGGGGTGCAGTGAACACAATCTTTGTGGGGTACAGTGAACAGAATCTTTGTGGGGTGCAGTGAACACAATCTTTGGGGGGTACAGTGAACATAATCTTTTTGGGGTGCAGTGAACACAATCTTTGTGGGGTGCAGTGAACACAATCTTTTTGGGGTGGAGTGAACAAAATCATTTTTGGGGTGCAGTGAACAACATCCTTTTTGGGGTGCAGTGATCAAAATCCTTTTTGGGGTGCAGTGAACACAATCTTTTTGGGGTGCAGTGAACAAAATCCTTTGTGGGGTGCAGTGAACAGAATCTTTGTGGGGTGCAGTGAACACAATCTTTGGGGGGGTACAGTGAACACAATCTTTTTGGGGTGCAGTGAACACAATCTTTGTGGGGTACAGTGAACAGAATCTTTGTGGGGTGCAGTGAACACAATCTTTGGGGGGTACAGTGAACACAATCTTTTTGGGGTGCAGTGAACACAATCTTTGGGGGGTACAGTGAACACAATCTTTTTGGGGTGCAGTGAACACAATCTTTGTGGGGTGCAGTGAACACAATCTTTGGGGGGGTACAGTGAACACAATCTTTTTGGGGTGCAGTGAACAACATCCTTTTAGGGTGCAGTGAACACAATCTTTGTGGGGTGCAGTGAACAACATCCTTTTAGGGTGCAGTGAACACAATCTTTGTGGGGTACAGTGAACAGAATCTTTGTGGGGTGCAGTGAACACAATCTTTGGGGGGTACAGTGAACACAATCTTTGTGAGGTGCAGTGAACACAATCTTTGTGGGGTGCAGTGAACACAATCATTGTGGGGTGCAGTGAACTCAATCTTTGTGGGGTACAGTGAACACAATCTCATACTTCTGAAGATTTGAGGGTGCTGCCTGTTCCATACTCCCCCTACTCCTAGCCTTTTAGGGGTACAAACAATAGTAATTGGGGCCTAGTGTGGTTGTGTACGTGTGATATACATACACTTTTTTTGGATCATATTTTCTATTCCGCTATTTAATCAAAAACCTTTGGGGATCAGTTAAATTGGGGGATAGTCTGTGTTGGTACGTGTGAGAGAGATCCACCTTTCCAAGTTGTTGGGGTTCATCTCATACTTCTGAAGGTTTGAGGGTGCTGCCTGTTCCATACTCCCCCTACTCCTCATCTAGCCTTTTAGGGGTACAAACAATAGTAATTGGGGCCTAGTGTGGTTGTGTACGTGTGATATACATACACTTTTTTTGGATCATATTTTCTATTCCGCTATTTAATCAAAAACCTTTGGGGATCAGTTAAATTGGGGGATAGTCTGTGTTGGTACGTGTGAGAGAGATCCACCTTTCCAAGTTGTTGGGGTTCATCTCATACTTCTGAAGGTTTGAGGGTGCTGCCTGTTCCATACCCCCCCTACTCCTCATCTAGCCTTTTAGGGGTACAAACAATAGTAATTGGGGCCCAGTGTGGTTGTGTACGTGTGATATACATACACTTTTTTTGGATCATATTTTCTATTCCGCTATTTAATCAAAAACCTTTGGGGATCAGTTAAATTGGGGGATAGTCTGTGTTGGTAAGTGTGAGAGAGATCCACCTTTCCAAGTTGTTGGGGTTCATCTCATACTTCTGAAGGTTTGAGGGTGCTGCCTGTTCCATACTCCCCCTACTCCTAGCCTTTTAGGGGTACAAACAATAGTAATTGGGGCCTAGTGTGGTTGTGTACGTGTGATATACATACACTTTTTTTGGATCATATTTTCTATTCCGCTATTTAATCAAAAACCTTTGGGGATCAGTTAAATTGGGGGATAGTCTGTGTTGGTACGTGTGAGAGAGATCCACCTTTCCAAGTTGTTGGGGTTCATCTCATACTTCTGAAGGTTTGAGGGTGCTGCCTGTTCCATACCCCCCCTACTCCTCATCTAGCCTTTTAGGGGTACAAACAATAGTAATTGGGGCCTAGTGTGGTTGTGTACGTGTGATATACATACACTTTTTTTGGATCATATTTTCTATTCCGCTATTTAATCAAAAACCTTTGGGGATCAGTTAAATTGGGGGATAGTCTGTGTTGGTACGTGTGAGAGAGATCCACCTTTCCAAGTTGTTGGGGTTCATCTCATACTTCTGAAGGTTTGAGGGTGCTGCCTGTTCCATACCCCCCCTACTCCTCATCTAGCCTTTTAGGGGTACAAACAATAGTAATTGGGGCCTAGTGTGGTTGTGTACGTGTGATATACATACACTTTTTTTGGATCATATTTTCTATTCCGCTATTTAATCAAAAACCTTTGGGGATCAGTTAAATTGGGGGATAGTCTGTGTTGGTACGTGTGAGAGAGATCCACCTTTCCAAGTTGTTGGGGTTCATCTCATACTTCTGAAGGTTTGAGGGTGCTGCCTGTTCCATACCCCCCCTACTCCTCATCTAGCCTTTTAGGGGTACAAACAATAGTAATTGGGGCCTAGTGTGGTTGTGTACGTGTGATATACATACACTTTTTTTGGATCATATTTTCTATTCCGCTATTTAATCAAAAACCTTTGGGGATCAGTTAAATTGGGGGATAGTCTGTGTTGGTACGTGTGAGAGAGATCCACCTTTCCAAGTTGTTGGGGTTCATCTCATACTTCTGAAGGTTTGAGGGTGCTGCCTGTTCCATACTCCCCCTACTCCTAGCCTTTTAGGGGTACAAACAATAGTAATTGGGGCCTAGTGTGGTTGTGTACGTGTGATATACATACACTTTTTTTGGATCATATTTTCTATTCCGCTATTTAATCAAAAACCTTTGGGGATCAGTTAAATTGGGGGATAGTCTGTGTTGGTACGTGTGAGAGAGATCCACCTTTCCAAGTTGTTGGGGTTCATCTCATACTTCTGAAGGTTTGAGGGTGCTGCCTGTTCCATACTCCCCCTACTCCTCATCTAGCCTTTTAGGGGTACAAACAATAGTAATTGGGGCCCAGTGTGGTTGTGTACGTATGATATACATACACTTTTTTTGGATCATATTTTCTATTCTGCTATTTAATCAAAAACCTTTGGGGATCAGTTAAATTGGGGGATAGTCTGTGTTGGTACGTGTGAGAGAGATCCACCTTTCCAAGTTGTTGGGGTTCATCTCATACTTCTGAAGGTTTGAGGGTGCTGCCTGTTCCATACCCCCCCTACTCCTCATCTAGCCTTTTAGGGGTACAAACAATAGTAATTGGGGCCTAGTGTGGTTGTGTACGTGTGATATACATACACTTTTTTTGGATCATATTTTCTATTCCGCTATTTAATCAAAAACCTTTGGGGATCAGTTAAATTGGGGGATAGTCTGTGTTGGTACGTGTGAGAGAGATCCACCTTTCCAAGTTTTTGGGGTTCATCTCATACTTCTGAAGATTTGAGGGTGCTGCATGTTCCATACTCCTCTTCCTCATCCTCCCTTTAGGGTAGGAAAAAATTTAATCGGGCCTAGTCTGTGTTTGTACGTGTGAGATACACAGTTTTTTATCCTATTCCGCTATTCAATACACACCCTTTTGGTGTAAAAAACATTAAATTGCGGCATAGTTTGCATATTTGACATTTGCATATATTGTGCCTTGTTGCGCTGTTTTGGGTACTCCACCAACATGGCCAGTGGCAATGACGCCATTCTCAGCTTAACTATCCCACTTCTATGCCTCCTTGAAAAAACAATTTGGGCGATGATGGAAGAGGATGTGGCACAGGATGAGGAGGAGGAGGAGGAGGATGAAGAGGTAACATTTCAAAGGCTTTCAGGGCAGTCATTCGCAAGGGGCTCCGAGGGTGGGTTCCTGCACACACAAACGCCAGGGACACAATTGTCCAGCAGGGGCACAGTTCTGGAGGATGAGGAGGATGAGGAGGAGGAGGAGCTGGAGGAGGAGATGGAACCATGTTCACAGCAGGGTGGCACCCAGGCCAGCTCATGGCCATCACTGGTGCGTGGCTGGGGGGATACAGAGGACACGGACGATACACCTCCCACAGAGGACAGCCTTTCGTCGCCTCTGGGCAGCCTGGCACACATGAGCGATTACATGCTGCAGTGTCTCCACAACGACCGCCGAGTTGCCCACATTCTAACTTGTGCTGATTACTGGGTGGCCACGCTGCTGGATCCCCGTTACAAGGACAACGTACCGTCCTTAATTCACTCACTGGAGCGCGATCGCAAGATGCGCGAGTACAAGCGCACGCTGGTAGACGCCATGCTGCTGGCATTCCCATCTGACAGCGGGGCCACAGTGGAAGCACAAGGCAGAGGAGGAGGAGGAGGAGGTCGCCAACGCAACCAGGGCACCGCCAGCACCTCAGAAGGCAGGGTTAGCATGGCCGAAATGTGGAAAAGCTTTGTCAGCACGCCACAACAAACAGCAGCACCAGCAGCTCAGATGGAACGTCTTAGCAGGAGGCAGCATTTTACCAACATGGTGGAGCAGTATGTGTGCACACGCCTACATGTAGTGAATGACGGGTCTGCCCCCTTCAACTTCTGGGTCTCCAAATTGGGCACATGGCCTGAGCTTGCCCTTTACGCCTTGGAGGTGCTGGCGTGCCCTGCAGCCAGTGTATTATCTGAACGGGTATTTAGCACGGCTGGGGGCGTTATAACAGACAAGCGCAGCCGCCTGTCCAGAGACAATGTGGACAAGCTCACGTTCATTAAAATGAACCAGGCATGGATCCCACGGGACTTTTCCGTACCTTATGCAGAATAGCAATGGATACCGACCTTACCCACCCATTGTTCCATTTTTGCTCTTTCTCACTCTTTTGGGGTGTACCCTCATTTAAAATTTTTGAAAAGAAGCAGTGTTGGCTACCTCGTCCTCCTCCTCAGGGCCAGATTAATGTAGGGGCTATTGGAGCTGCAGCTCCAGGCCCCTACCTTTTATATAGGCCCCGGGTTGGCCATATTCACTGTTACCGCTCTTCTGTCACTTGTAAACACAGAAGTCTGGCTTCTATGCTCGCTTCCCCAGGCAGCACCCTCAGAACCTCCCCACACAGCGTGAAGGCCGGACAAGGAGGGACAGTTGGCGATGCATGGATGTGTTTATGGGCTTCAGAGACAGCATCCCATGTTGAATTAGGCATGCATGGCTGCACCCTTCCTCCTCTGGGTGCATGGCAAGGCACGGCCCTTAAGGCCCTTCAAAATCCTCAGCACCAAGCCCATGATGCTGTTAATCCGGCCCTGGTCCTCCTCCACCGCCGCTTCCACCTACACCGCCCATAGGTGTGCGCAGCCTATTGCATTAAGGTGTGCACCCCAAAGTTGAAATACACATGCATGTGTTTGCCAGCAGGGATAGTAATGTATCGGGGCCATGTACCTGTAGGCAAGGAGAAATAGAGCAGAGCAGGTCCCAGGGAGATCTTTCCCATCTCCTCACTGGCAATGCTATGTGCCCTAGGTGATTAGGGTGTGCCCAGGCACACCCAGCACACCCTGTGCGCACGCCTATGTCACCGCCACATCCACCACCACCTCAACCTCCCTCCTACTCCATATGGGCCTCGTCCTTCAGAGATGAAGAAGAACATTGTTTTATTTTTCTGTTTTTTTTTGTTGTTTTAAGTTATTTCCCTATCCACATTTGTTTGCAGAGCACTTGCCATGCTCTTAATTACGTTTTGCTGCCATTTGCAGCACTCTAGCCCTTTCCTTTGGTGTTTTAGAGCCATTTTAGTGCCTTAAAGTTCGGGTCCCCATTGACTTCAATGGGGTTCGGTGTCCGGGAAAAGTTCGGTAAAAGTCCGGGACACGGACCCGGACTTTTTTTTAAAGTTCGGCCGAACCCGTCGAACACGGACATCTAGGTGTCCGCTCAACCCTAGTAGTGATTAAATACCACCAAAAGAAAGCACTATCTGTGTGAAAAAAATGATAAAAATGTTATTTGGGTACAGTGTTACATGGACGCGCAATAGTCATTCAAAGTGCGATAGCGCTGAAAGCTGAAAATTGGCCTGGGCAAGAGGGGGGTTTAGGTGCCCAGTAGGCAAGTGGTTAAGCACTTGCCGACTCCTTGCAGTAGATATACTGCGACGAGGCTGCAGCTACAGGCACCGCAGGGTACCCATACATCGCTGCCTGCTTTGGGCACATGCCCTCACCCGTCAACTCCCCTGTGAGGGCTCTGTACAGAGGGAATGATTGCTTTGTTTCTTCTCCCTACAAAGCAGGGAAAATAAACAAATCAATCCGTGTTAAAAATAAGCACACAATACATACATTGCTTATTGTTAGGCACACAATTACCCCTTGATTGCCCCTAGATGGTAACCCCTTCTCTGCCAGTGTCATTAGTACAGTGATAGTGCATATTATTAGCACTGATCACTGCATTAGTGTCACTGGTGATGTCAGTGTGAGTTAGTGTCACTATCACAGTCCCACTATGAGTCGCTAATCGCCCCCCTAGTATATATATAAAAAAAAAAAAAATCCAGTATATATTCCATTGTTTAGTAGACACTATAGCTTTTTTTTTTTTTTAACCACTTTACCACCGGAGGATTTTCCTGCTTTACGTCCCGGCCACTTTTTGCAACTTGGCACTGTGCAACTTTAACTGACAATTTCGCGGTCATGCAACGCCGTACCCAAACAAAATTTACTTCCTTTCTTTTCCCACAAACAGAGCTTTCTTTTGGTGGTATTTGATCACCTCTGCGCTTTTCATTTTTTGCGATAATTAATAAAAAAAGAGCGACAATTTTGAAAAAAAATAACAATATTTTTCTACTTTGACAGTTAAAAAATATCCAAAATATTCAATTT
Organism: Pelophylax lessonae; assembly: GCF_965119305.1. Lineage (NCBI taxonomy): Eukaryota > Metazoa > Chordata > Amphibia > Anura > Ranidae > Pelophylax > Pelophylax lessonae. The sequence goes on along the minus strand of NC_138768.1, from coordinate 843,514,393 downwards.
TTGTCATATATTTAGGCCAAAATGTATTTAGCTACATGTCTTTGACAAAAAAATTCTCAATGAGCGTATTTTTAACCGCTTTAAGACCGGAAAATTTTACCCCATTCCTGACAAGTCCATATTTTGCGATTCGGCACTGCGTTACTTTAACAGACAATTGCGCAGTCGTGCGACGCTGTACCCAAACAAAATTTACGTACTTTTTTTCCCACAAACAGAGCTTTCTTTTGGTGGTATTTGATCACCTGTGCGATTTTTACTTTTTGTGATATAAACAAAAAAATGAGCGACAATTTTGAAAAAATAACAATATTTTCACATTTTTTTATATGAAATTCCCCCCCCAAAAAATGTAAAAATCTAAATTTTTTACCATTTTAGGCCAATTTGTTTTCTGCTACATATGTTTGGTAAAAAAAATCGCAATAAGCGTATTTTGATTGCTTTACGCAAAAGTTATCGCAGCTACTAACTACGGGAAATGTATGTCATTTTTATTGTTTTTTTTTTTAACTAGTAATGACGACGATCTGGTGGAGATCTGTGGGACTGCGACATTGCGGCGGACAGATCGGACCCCTAACTGACATTGTTAACACTTTTGGGGGGACCAGTGACATTACTACAGTAATCAGTGCTATAAATATGCACTGTTACTGTAATAATGACACTGGCAGGGAAGGGGTTAACTTTATTTGTGATCAAGGGGTTAACTGTTTGCCTGGTGCTTACTAACGTGTGTGGGGGGAGAGGACTGTGTGACACAGGCACAGATCTCAGGTTCAGCTATGCTGTCTGTCACAGAGGAGATCACCGCCTCTCCTCCCCTGGCCCGACTCCCGCTGTGTCTGAATACAGCGGAAGCGAGCCTCCGGCGGCGCGCGCGCCGCCCACAAGGGGAGGAGTACAGCGACGTAGGTCTACGTCGCTGGACGATAACGAGCCACTTTGTCGCAGTACGCTCAATGTGAGCGATCAGCAAGTGGTTAGCAAAGGCACGTAGCAGAATACATTTTGGCCTAAATTTATGAAGAAATTGTTTTTTTTTTTGTTTGGTTTTTTTTTATTAGATATGTTTTATAGCAGAAAGTAAAAAATACTGTTTTTTTTTTCAATTTTTTTATTTTTTTATTTATACAATAAACAATAAAAATGCAGTGTTGTGCAACAACCATTTAAAAAATATATTTGTGTGAAAAAAAAATGAATATAAATGTATTTGTGTACAGCATTGCATGACCGCGCAATTACCAGTTAAAGTAGAGCAGTTCTAAAATGGACTGGTCATGAAGGGAGTAAAATCTTCCAGAGCTCGAGTAGTTATTCAACCCCTCCCAAACCCCCAAACCGGTAACAACTCCAGCCAGTTCACATGGGGATCACAGACACTGCCATCAATGCTGGGGGTTATTACATAAGATGGCACTATTGCTGGGGATTATTGTTACAGAATCGGATGCAAATGCTGTGGGTTATTATTGCGCAAATTGACTGCTGTTTCCTAAACTGGCACCAATGCTGGGGATCGAATAAACCAATGCTGGGGATAGAATAGTAGAAACTGGCACTGATGCTGGGGGTTATTATTGCGCAAATTGACTGCTGTTTCCTAAACTGGCACCAATGCTGGGGATCGAATAAACCAATGCTGGGGATAGAATAGTAGAAACTGGCACTGATGCTGGGGGTTATTATTGCTGCTGCTGACACCAATGCTGTGGATAGTTATTTTGTAAATTGGCACTGATGTTGGCGGTTATTATTATGGAGACTGCCATTTCTGCTGAGAGTTATTTTATAAATTGGCATCGATGCTGGGGGATATATTTGCAGAAACTGGGACTGATGCTGGTGGTCATTATTATCCTCTTGCCCACCGTATCCCATGTAAGGCGGCTCTGCTGCACTGGATCACGCACTAGGTACGTAATACGGCACTCCCACATAGAGGGCACACGCGTGTGCCATAGGCGACCCGGCTGTGCTGTGTTAGTACACAGCAGATGCCGATCAGCCTGTGCCGGCCAATGGATGACCACCGGCACCCACCGATCGTTGGGAAGACACACAGGACAGACCTCTGTCTATGTAAACAAGGCACAGCTCTGTCCTGTCAGTGGGGAAGCAAAGCCGCATTGTTATTTCAAAGCACTTCAAGTACCTCTAATAAAATACATATATTTAAAATGTGTGAGCAATCTCTGTTTCTATCAAATTAAACCCAATCTAATTTGCATTGTTTCAAGTATTTTCTTGTTTTGAAATGACACTGACTCTTTCTTTATACCCCGGGGGGGGGCGCAGTTTGCCATCTTCGCCCTGGGCACCAGATGATCTTGTCCCGGCACTGATTGCAATAAATACTTTATGTCACACCGTATTTGCGCAGCGGTCTTACAAATACTATTTTTTGGGCAAAAATACAACTTTTTTTAATTAAAAAATAAGTTATTATAAAAAAAATGATATGAAAACAATAAAGTTAGCACACTTTTTTTTGAAAAATGGAAAAGATGTTACACCGAGTAAATTGATACCTAACATGTCATGCTTCAAAATTGCGCACGTTCATATGGAATGGCGCCAAAATGACGGTACTTAAACATGCTGTTTGCAGAAGGACATGCATGGATAATGGCCCTCTCGGAAATATAGGGCATTTCAATAGATGATATATACTCCTATGGCTGCATATTTGTCCTTCATTGCGGGATTTAGTCCAATGTACTTGTAACAATCCTACAGGCTCACCTGAGTCAGAGGACTGCTGGCCGGAGGTAGGAGTGTAGCCCAGTATCAAGGACCGCAGGCCGGTAGTAGGTGCAGGAAGTCTGGCAGAGGCGTGGTCAGACAATCCGGGTTGGCTACGGTGTTAGCAGTGCTGGATACCGGATGGATACCAGGTAGTACTCTGATGAGGACACGGGTTCACCTGAGGTGCGGAAACTAAGTGCTAGCTGGTTTTCACTAGAGCCCCTGATGGTGGGGATAGACTGCGCTGCAAGCAAACACCAGGTCGCAGTCCCCAGGATCACCCAGCCAGGCAGAGTGCAGGTTTGGTCCGGAGGTGGAGAAGCAGACAAGGGACAACCAGAGAGAAGTCAGACGAGCCAAAGGGCGGGCAGCAGTAAGCGTGGTCAAACAATCCGGATCGGCAACGGAGGTAGCAGTTCAGTAGGTAGGGACAAAGCAGAAGAGTAGTCGGTAGTCAGTTCCTGGTCAGCAGTGGATTTGTGGTAGTAGATAGAGCAGCAGATGAGGAGAAGCTTGATCAAGGCTCAGGAGCTCAATAATCAGCAAGCTAGAGTGCAAGGGGCTGGACTTATATAGGGAAGTACCAGGTGTGGGGAATCAAGGGTGATGAGCAAGGCTTGGCAAGACTAAGGTTGAAATAATAAGCTTCAGGGAAGAATGTCCAGAGAGGACGGTAGCCTAGTAAGCAGGGCTACCACCTGGGATGTGGCTGGTCACGGGTAGGGATGATCGAATGGTTCAGGTCGACCATCGGTTCGACCCGAACATTGACTGTTCGAGGTTCGGCCGAATTTAGAACTTTTTGCTGAAAAAGTTTGGAATTCGGCAACCAGAACCGACTAAAATGCAATGGGACAGGAAATGGGCTTTAAAAGCCCATGATTGGACCAGAACCATTAGCAAAAGCCAATTGAGGGGGCAGGAGAATGCTAGGAATGTGATTGGAGTGACTAGGGGGTCCAGAGGCCAATCATTAGTGAATACGCCCCCCAGTATATAAGATAGCCCCCGCCAAATTCCTAGCAATGTAATACAGGGACATGGAAGAGAGTGGAAGCAGTTCTGTTAATTTTACTTTAAAAGTGTCATTTAGCATTTATTAGTGTGAGGAAAGGGATATCTAGTGTAGTTAGGGTGCTCTTTTACACTTTAGTTAGATGCAAAAATTTAATTTCTGTAGGGAAAGTGTTAAGTGCCAGGGTGACCGTAATGTAGTGTAGGGTGAACTGACTCTGACTGCTATGGCAGGGTGAACAAACCCTTCCATATCAGGGTGACCACTATAGAGAAAAGATAGTTTCTCTTAAGTCCCATTCGCTGCACTAATATGGCTTCTCGCCGGTCAGCCTACTTTTTGGCTGCAGGCGTTTATAGGGATTTTTTGAGGACATGTTTGGAGTCAGGCATGACATCTGAACATGTGTATAGGGGGTATATATACACACACCCATGTATGTATATACAGTGGGTACGGAAAGTATTCAGACCCCCTTAAATTATTCACTCTTTTTTATATTGCAGCCATTTGCTAAAGTCATTTAAGTTCATTCTTCTTCCTCATGAATGTACACATAGCACCCCATACTGACAGAAAAACACAGAATTGTTGACATTGTTGCAGATTTATTAAAAAAGAAAAACTGAAATATCACATGGTCCTAAGTATTCAGACCCTTTGCTGTGACACTCATATATTTAACTCAGGTGCTTTCCATTTCTTCTGATCATCCTTGAGATGGTTCTACACCTTCATTTGAGTCCAGCTGTGTTTGATTATACTGATTGGACTTGATTAGGAAAGCCACACACCTGTCTATATAAGACCTTCCAGATCACAATGCATGTCAGAGCAAATGAGAATCATGAGGTCAAAGTAACTGCCTGAAGAGCTCAGAGACAGAATTGTGGCAAGGCACAGATCTGGCCAAGGTTACAAAAAGATTTCTGCTGCACTTAAGGTTCCTAAGAGCACAGTGGCCTCCATAATCCTCAAATGGAAGACGTTTGGGACGACCAGAACCCTTCCTTGAGCTGGCTGTCCGGCCAAACTGAGCTATCGGGTGAGAAGAGCCTTGGTGAGAGAGGTAAAGAAGAACCCAAAGATCACTGTGGCTGAGCTCCAGAGATGCAGTCAGGAGATGGGAGAAAGTTGTAGAAAGTCAACCATCACTGCAGCCCTCCACCAGTCGGGGCTTTATGGCAGAGTGGCCCGACGGAAGCCTCTCCTCAGTGTAAGACACATGAAAGCCCACATGGAGTTTGCTAAAAAACACCTGAAGGACTCCAAGATGGTGAGAAATAAGATTCTCTGGTCTGATGAGACCAAAATAGAACTTTTTGGCCTTAATTCTAAGCGGTATGTGTGGAGAAAACCAGGCACTGCTCATCACCTGTCCAATACAGTCCCAACAGTGAAGCATGGTGGTGGCAGCATCATGCTGTGGGGGTGTTTTTCAGCTGCAGGGACAGGACGACTGGTTGCAATCGAGGGAAAGATGAATGCGGCCAAGTACAGGGATATCCTGGACAAAAACCTTCTCCAGAGTGCTCTGGACCTCAGACTGGGCCGAAGGTTTACCTTCCAACAAGACAATGACCCTAAGCACACAGCTAAAATAACGAAGGAGTGGCTTCACAACAACTCCGTGACTGTTCTTGAATGGCCCAGCCAGAGCCCTGACTTAAACCCAATTGAGCATCTCTGGAGAGACCTAAAAATGGCTGTCCACCAACGTTTACCATCCAACCTGACAGAACTGGAGAGGATCTGCAAGGAGGAATGGCAGAGGATCCCCAAATCCAGGTGTGAAAGACTTGTTGCATCTTTCCCAAAAAGACTCCTGGCTGTATTAGATCAAAAGGGGGCTTCTACTAAATACTGAGCAAAGGGTCTGAATACTTAGGACCATGTGATATTTCAGTTTTTCTTTTTTAATAAATCTGCAACAATGTCAACAATTCTGTGTTTTTCTGTCAGTATGGGGTGCTATGTGTACATTCATGAGGAAGAAGAATGAACCTAAATGATTTTAGCAAATGGCTGCAATATAACAAAGAGTGAAAAATGTAAGGGGGTCTGAATACTTTCCGTACCCACTGTATATACACCTGCACATATATAGGTGTGAAAGGAGCAGAAAACACTACTTGCGCTAATGAAATAATTAAAACCAATATAGTTACGCTCCTATCACACCTATATATGTGTATGTGTAAAATACATATAAGTGTGTGTGTGTATATATATATATATATATATATATATATATATATATATATATATATACCCCTATACAGAAGTTCAGATGTTTTGCCTGCCTCCAAAGAACCCAAAAAAATGCCCAAAAAAACTCTAGCGCCAAAAAAAAAACGCCCAGGTGTGTTGTTGCAGGCATTTTTTGGGGGTTTTTGGAGGCAGGCAAAACATCTGAACTTGTGTATAGTGGTATATATACATACATAATTATATGTATTTTACACTTACACATATATAGGTGTTGTAGGAGCGGAGCCATATTAGTGTTAATTATTTCATTAGTGCAAGCATATATTTCTGCTACTATCACACCTATATATGTCTAGGTGTATATATACATATAAGTATGTGTGTATATATACCCGTATACAGAAGTTCAGATGTTTTGCCTGCCTCCAAAGAACCCAAAAAAATGCCCAAAAAACCGCTAGCGCCAAAAAAACGCCCAGGTGTGTTGTTGCAGGCATTTTTGGGGGGTTTTTGGAGGCAGGCAAAACATCTGAACTTCTGTATACGGGTATATATATACACACATACTTATATGTATATATATACACCTAGACATATATAGGTGTGATAGTAGCAGAAATATATGCTTGCGCTAATGAAATAATTAACACTAATATGGCTCCGCTCCTATAACACCTATATATGTGTAAGTGTAAAATACATATAAGTATTTGTGTGTGTATATATACCACTATACACAAGTTCAGATGTTTTGCCTGCCTCCAAAAACCCCCAAAAAATGCCTGCAACAACACACCTGGGCATTTTTTGTTTGACGCTAGCGTTTTTTTGGGCATTTTTTTGGGTTCTTTGGAGGCAGGCAAAACATCTGAACTTGCGTATACGGGCATATATACAAACATACTTATATGTATTTTACACATACACATATATAGGTGTTATAGGAGCGGAGCCATATTAGTGTTAATTATTTCATTAACGCAAGCATATATTTCTGCTACTATCACACCTATATATGTCTAGGTGTATATATACATATAAGTATGTGTGTATATATACCCATATACACAAGTTCAGATGTTTTGCCTGCCTCAAAAGACCCCAAAAAATGCCCAAAAAAACGCTTGCTACTAAACCGGCAAGGTGTGAAAAGAGAGAAGCCAACTATCCTGTTCTATAAGTGACAAAATACAGTACAAACAATCTTTTTTTTAATGGTTCTGGACATGCTACAGAGCTGAAACTTCACAGGTACACTTTTTAGAGCCCTCCCCCCCCCCCCCCCCAGATACTAAATCCAAAGAAATTTTTTTTTTTTTTTTAATGTTTTCAATAATTGGCTCTCTATCAAAAATGAAAATTTTTAAGAACTTTTTTTTGTGTGATTAATATTCCCTGGGGTATGACCCAGAACCCTAGGCACTTTTTAGGGGCATTTATTGGGTTTTAGGGCTTCAAAATTGTGTTTTTTGATTACCGAAGTTCGGGTCCCATTGATTTCAATGGGGTTCTGAAATCCGGGCCGAACTTTCGGGAAGTTCGGATGTTCTGGCCGAACCGAACTTTTGAAAAGTTCGATCATCCCTAGTCACGATTCGAATCCTGACAGTACTATTGGCTTTAATGCTAATACCGAGTGTCTGAGACTGTTTGATCGCAGATAAGGCTGTCATTGGGTTGCAGTCTGTTGATCCCCTATAAACCGCTTCCCCTTAAACATACAAATAGGGGGTTTCTATGATATATATATGTAAAATAGGGAAGTAGATGGCTGACATATATCTGGATATTGGCGTTCCCCTGATGGATTCATGGACATAGCTCCGGTACAAAGTTTCAAATGACAAATCTAAATAAAGACTGATTTACAGCTTGGTCTTGATAAAGCTAAGATTTGAAAAACGCGTCGACCTACAGGCTGTATTATCTTTCTACTGCTGGAACTGGGTCACCCCATGGTGCTGTTGTGGGGGATATAGGATCTTCCTTACCCCCCCCCCACCAGGAGAGAGTGTCCTTTGTTCCATTTTGTTCCATGTCCTGTTTTTATACTATGTCTTTTGTGATGTTTGGTTATTTATGTTTGCTCTGGATAATTTGGTTTGTTTCAACAATGACACGTGTTTTCTGTCTTTTAACTTTGAAAATAAAAAATTATAATTTTTACCATTTTGGTCTCAAAACATTGCCAGTAAAGTCCACCTAGATAGGCAGAACTGGGGTTCTGCTAACTTTTTTGTATCAAATTTTTTGGATGTGACACTAAATAGAGATTCAACTTTATACAGTACTTAAAAATCTCCATAGGCTGCACTTTAAACATTTTTACAGGTAACCTGTTTAGAGTTACAGAGGAGGTCTTGTGCTAGAATTATTGCTCTCGCTCTAACGATTGCAATACCTCACATGTGTGGTTTGAACACTGTTTACATATATGGGCATGACTTGCCAAAATACAGAATAAAGCCAGCTGCAAGGACTACATGTTTCGGGCATAGCCCCTTCTTCAGGTCACTGTGCACTGTTTGACCTTTTCCCACTGGCTACAGATTTGACCTTTTCCCACTAGCCACAGATTGACTCAGCTCAGCGCTCCATCCCAGCACCGCCTTTCACCCGCAGCCACAAGCATCCACTTCAGCCAGCCTGGTGACGCACTCTCCGGGCGATGGAAGCGGCTTCCACCGTGGCTATCTCCATCTGCCTTGGTGTTCCTAGGCGGCCGCATCGCTACAAACAGGATTCTACTAACTGCACCGCAGTACCACTGGGTTGCTCCACGTCCTCTTCCCCTTTGGTGTTTGGCTGTGTTCACCCTCCATCACATAGTCCAGGTGGTCTTCTTGGAACAACTTGGAGTCAACCTGTCACTCATGCAGCCTTCACTTCCAGGTATTTCATCCTTGTTGGCAATGCTCCTTGTGGCTACCTTCTGCCACTGTAAGCCGTGGTCTGTTTAATAGACATATGTTATTATCCATTATGGAATGGTGTTTTAACTCTGCCTTGGTATAGCGCTTTTTTCCCAATTTTTTTTTTTCTTCTGATTTCATTGGTTATGGATCTGGGATAGCAGAAACCTCTCAGCAGACTATATATTTCTCCCGGTTGGACAGTGGCGTAAGCACCTGTAATTTTGTGTGTTTAATCAATAAGCATGGCATGCCAAAATTTTTATTTCTAGTTTTTGGTAGAATTAGGAAAAATAAGATCTCCTTTTGGGTTTTACTGCTATCCAGGGTTATATTAGAGAGAATTCCCTCACTTACTGTCCTACTACCAATGGTTTAACCAGACAGGAAGCGAGGCAAATCCTGCACCAGGGACACAAACAGAACTGAAAATCTTACTAGGGTTCCAGTCCTCCCCTACTCTCCCTAAAAAAGCATTTTAACTGATTGCCACCTTCCTGGGTACAGCCCGAATGGTAACCTACCTTCACCTCGATCCAGCAATGTGTACAGTGCCATGCAACACTCACAAAAATCCTCTGGCTGGCTTCTCTTCCTCATACGTGTGGCCGTACTCACGGCGACCTTCAATTACAGTAAACCCATGTTTGTTTTTATTTTTTGTAAGTTATTACTATTTATTGAACTGGATTCTGTAATAAAGGGCTGCTATGGCCATTAAACTCCATTCCTGTGTGGTCCAAATATTTTGGGGGTGATACAAGTGGTAAATGTGGGTATGGCTAGTGGTGGTAATGGCAGGCTCCGTATGTAATCCCCTTGTCAGGTAGAGTACAGCTATCCTGCAAAAATTAAACAGACAAAAAAAGGAAGCAAATACTGAAGTTAATCATTAGGATTTTTCATACACTTTAAATACATAAGGCCAAGCAAGTCTGTCTCTCTGTCTAAAATGACAACATGGAAGTAAATTTCAAGCTTGCCTCCCCCTCTCTTTAAATAGAACAGTATGTTTCCTTCAATTTAGTTTATCTCGCTGTCTCACTGTGTGATTAGAAGTCCCCGCAGGCCGGGTTATGTCCTCACTCTTTCCCATTTACTTGATCAGCCAGCAGAGCAGAAGAGATGAGATTCATTCCTCCTTGTCTGGTGTGCAGCAGATTCAGCTTCCAAGGAAAGTCTCAGATCTACCAAATAGATTTTTATGGATTTCTGGTTCCCAGAATGCTCAGATGACTAAATATAAAGAGATTAAAGTATACAATATTAACAAGGTATTATATCTGACAATGAGGAGCAGTATAATGACATGTCCTACGTTAGGTGTCCTGGTCACTATCTGGGTAACATGGACACTTTCCTTGGCTATCCAGTGGCAGGTTCCTCTCAGGGGGATGGCACATTCAAAGACTGCTTTGGAAAATGTAAAGAGGTCCAGCTTGGACCAATGTAACTGTAGCGCCCTTGTCTTAATGCAAGGTTGCTGTTAAATTTGTTGGAGATACAACAGCTTTTAGCTTATCTGATAAACTGCAGTTCACAAATAGGACAGTAGATGTCGCTAATGCTAAGTGATATGCTATGCGTTTTCTATGATGTGTATTTCCTGTACACTGTTCTGAACTTGTTGGTTATCTCTTCCTGTCTGTGTTTTCTCACCATGAGAAGGTAATCTGTGGTTATGTTCCAATAAAGAAGCCAGTTCCTGTTTACTCCACAATGTCTGATCTGAATGGACTCCGCTACACCCAGTGATCGCACTCTGCAACAAAATTTAGTTTGCTGGGCCTTAACTAGCTTGGCTGTAATTTTACTGTGGTCAATTGGGCTTCCTCTCTTAATCTGGGTCGGACTGCATTTCTCCCTTCCGTCAGGAGGTGGCACTGTTGCCTCTGACACTAGTGTGAGCATTACAGTTAAACAAACTGTTAAAGTCCATGTCTCTCTCAGCCAATTACAGTGCCACTGCGGCATTCTGGGAGATCTTATTTAAGTGAGGGGAGGTCCAATAATCGTTCTCTTCCCGCCCAGACCCCCTTCGGGGAGGGTGTGTATTGCTGTGCTGCTGCTGACTAGGCCTGAAGCCTGGGGCCTAGTCACATGCCTGGGATTCTGCTGAGGAGAGCCAGCGATCCACATGGAAAAGAACATCCACAGACATCCAGTAACCTGTGTAAGTAACCTGCCTGTATTCATATGGAAGACAGCTGTCTAGCCAGTACAGACCACAAAAAGGGATTGAATCTGGTGGAGAGAAGTTGCCTCCCAGATCAATCTAAAGCTTTATGGATACTAGATGATTCTCAAGGTCTGCTATCCTGCACCGCTGTCTAAATACATGTTTTGTTATCGGAGTCTGCCTAATAGACTGTTCTCACAGGGTGTCCTGACCCCTACCCCTCTCTCCCCCAGTTTATTCTTGTCCTGTTGAGAAGAAATAAACTATTCTGTTACTTCAGTATAAAAGTGACTGGCGCCCATCGTTTATTTTACCTGCATCACTACCCACCATGCCTGACAATCCACACCCACAGGAGGTATGTAGGCCCTCACTGCCTCTGAGGGTCATCACTTGGCCCTAAGGGGTTCTGGGGGTCTGCTACATAACTATGGGGTTGATTTACAAAAACTGGAGCGTTCTGGGATTAATTGTCAAAGCTTAATTGAACAAGCTGAAGTTAGAAGCAGATTGCCTACCACGCACAGCTGCATCAGATTTTGTACTCTCCAGTTTTAGTAAATCTACCCCTGTATATACCATACCTGGCCGATGCCCCCGGAAGCTGGAAATCAATTAGGCAGACACCCGCTACTCCAATGATCTCTACTAGCTTTCCAGTGACCAGTCCCATGCCTTGCTGCATTCTGAACTCAGGAGGTCAGCAACTTGGCACAGGCACCATTCAGAGAATGCATTGCATTCTGAATGAATGCAAAGCTTTCTTTGATTGGACAAAGTGGAGTGGTGGAGATGTTCTGAATGAATGCAAAGCTTTATTTGATTGGACAAAGTGGAGTGGTGGGTAAGTTCTGAATGAATGCAAAGCTTTCTTTGATTGGACAAAGTGGGGAAGTTCTGAATGAATGCAAAGCTTTCTTTGAGTGGACAAAGTGGAGTGATGGGGAAGTAATGGCGTCTTCCAGAGGTTTCAACCAGATATGGTATATGCATAGTTACATTGGATTCAATCTGGACCTATGTAACTATGTATAAAATGGGCTATCTAAGTATATCTAAAGCCAAACCTGTTTTTTGGATAGAGTAGTGAATGGTTAGTAAGGCCCGAAGTAAAAAAAAATAAAAAAAAAAATAAGCGAAGGGCCTCATGAGGGGGTTTACTGGGCCACGGGCAGTTTAGGGGTTAATGACATCAGGCCATGTAGGTCAGGTCACGGATTGGGCAGTTCACTTAGTAGGTGGGGTCCACAGTATGGTAAGTGGGGGGGACTTACGGTCTTTCCAGCACATTCCTCGAGGCAGCAAGAAGAAAGGATCCCCTGGGTTTTCTCCCTGTGCTTGCTGCTGCGATCGACTTTTGATGGGGGACTTGGAGGCTTTCATCTCTCGGCTGCAGGAGGCAGCGGCGTCTCGTGGGACCCTGTGGCTTGAACGTCACCTGGAGGCGGCCATGGCGGAGGACGTTGCAGAGGTGGGGGAGCGGCATTCCCGCGCTCGGCGGTCACGGCCGTCGGAGCGCTATAGCCCGGATTTCTCCCCTGGAGCTCAGCGCCACTATGGGAGCCTCGGTGGGGACCCTCCAGGGCCGCCGTCCCAGCGTTCGCCTGCTGGGGGCGGCGGGGCCTCTGGGAGGAATCCTCGGCGTCGGCGGAGCTCCAGTGGGCGGGGCCATTCTCGTGCAGGGCCTCCGGCCCCGCCCGCTCGTCCAGATGGAGGAAGTACAGCGGCTGCCCGTAGCGGTGAAGACCGGCCGCCCGGGTCAGCTCGGCGGGGGAGAGGAACTAGCAGTCGCCCTGGCCAGTCGGGAGGAGCGGCCGGCACTGCTACACTGCGCATGTCCGGTGCGGCGGTGGCCCCGGAAGAGGATGCGGAGGCCGGTCACGGCAGGAAGCGTCAGCGGAGGTCGGTGGGGGACGTCAGTTCCAGGCATCGGCGGGGGGGGGGAACGGAGCGGAGTGCCCCCCCTGCGCTTGCTGGTTCCAGGTCGGTCGGTGTGGATGAAGATCCGGAGGTCCGGTCGGAGGGCGAGCTGTCCAGTTCCGAGGAGGGAAGTGCTCCTGGTCCGTCGTCTGCTGTGGCTGCGGGACCCGCGGCAGCGGGGTCTCAGTCAGGTGAGCCTTTGTCTTTGCACCCTTTGTCTGTCCGGTCTGCTTTGTCTGCGTTGGTGGGGGCGTTGGGGGTGGAGCAGAACCGGGGGGGGCCCGCGGTGGTGGGGGGGCTCCGGGGGGGATGGGCTCTCCACGGGTCGCGGAGGGGAGGGTCCCAGGGCCTGCTGCGCCGGTTGCGGCGGGGGGCCTGGGGGACTTGCTGGCGGGCCTCCGGTCCTTGGTCCAGCGTTTTAATGGGAGTGTGGTGAGTTTGGCGCCGGTGGCGGCGTGGGGTTCGGTGGGGGCTCCGGTCGCGGCGGCGTCTGGCACGGGGCCTGCGGGGGCTGGGTCGGCCCCGGCTGCTTCGGGGGACACGGTGGTGACGCCGGTGGAATCGCCTCCTGCGGTGCCGGCGGTGGACAAGGTTGCAGAGCCCAAGGCGTCAGGTAAGGATGATGCGATTCGTTTGGCGGATTCCGCGAAGTGTGAGGTGTACGTCTGTTTTGAGGGCCCCTTGGGGGCGCACCTCAAGGCGGAGGTCCGGGAGAAGATCTGGAAGGATGAGTACGTCGAGATATTTACGTTACTTCCTTTGGAGAAGTTTAACCTGGATAGGGTGAAGCCGGAGGAATCGAAGAAGGAAGATGAGGAACGGCGGCGTTTTCGTTTAGCAATTGGCTTCAGGCGTTTGCTATTTTTGCGAGTGTGGTGGGCGAAAAGCATCCGGAGCATTGCTCCGCTTTGTTTTGCTATCTGGATGCGATCGGGGAGGCCCACAGGGTGTATGGGGGGGTGGCGTGGCTCCGGTATGACGAGCAGTTCCGTCAACGGAAGGCGGTTCGCCCGTCGTTGAGGTGGGATCATAAGGACATTAGTTTGTGGATGCGCCTCATGTCATCTGCCCGGGCGGTACCGTCTTCCTTTCCGAGCGGGGTCGGCGGTCCCTCTTCCCCAGGACAGCCGGCCGCGAAGCGTCGGGGTTTCTGTTGGCAGTTCAACGAAGGGACGTGCCGCTTTGGAACTGCCTGCAAGTTCAAGCATGAGTGCTCCGGTTGTGGGGGCTCTCACCCCTTCTCCCGTTGTTTTAAGCAGGGTAAGCCCCGTGCCGGGGACGCTCAGCACAAGAGGGACGACGCCGGTGATGGTGGAAAGGATGCGGCCTTTCCTAAGTAGGTATCCGGACCGGGCGGCGGCCCGCTTGCTGGAGGAAGAGTCTTCGGTCGGTTTCCGCATTCCTTGTTCTCTTGATGGTGTTCCCCCTTTGGCGGATAATTTGCGTTCGACTCGGCTGAACCCCGGGGTGGTGTCCGACAAGTTGGCGAAGGAGGTGGCTTTGGGCCCCATGGCGGGTCCTTTTGATGCGCCGCCCTTGGCTGATTTGGTGGTTTCCCCTTTGGGTTTGGTGCCGAAGAAGGAGCCGAACAAGTTTCGAATGATCCACCATCTGTCCTTTCCAAAGGGGGGTTCGGTCAATGATGGGATTGATCCGAGTGCCTGTGCAGTGTCGTACACGTCTTTTGACGCTGCCATTTGTTGGGTTCGCCGTTATGGGCAGGGTGCGTTGCTGGCCAAAACGGATGTGGAGGCCGCGTTTCGTTTGTTGCCGGTGCATCCGAGCAGCTTTCGGTTGTTGGGTTGTAGGTGGTTGGATGCCTTTTATGTCGATCGCTGCTTGCCCATGGGCTGCTCCATCTCCTGTGCGTTTTTTGAGACCTTCAGTTAGTTCGTGGAGTGGGTGGCGGGGGTCAGTTCGGTTATCCATTACCTGGATGATTTTCTGTTTATTGGCCCCCCGTCTTCTCCCTTGTGTGGTGTCTTGCTGGCTTCCATGCAACATGTGGCGGTGCGTTTCGGTATTCCTTTGGCGGCTGAGAAAACGGAAGGTCCGAAGACCACGATCAGTTTTTGGGCATTGTCATTGACTCGGTGGCGATGGAATGTCGCTTGCCGGACGACAAGTTGCGGGACATGAAAGCGGAGATCTGCCTATTGGTGGGAAAACGCAAGGTGCAACTTCGTCGGTTGCAGTCGCTTCTCGGCAAGTTGGCGTTTGCATGTCGGATCATGCCTATGGGTCGGGTCTTCAGCCGCCGTTTGTCGGCCGCTACGGCGGGGATCCGCTCTCTGCATCATTTTGTCACGCTGTCGGCGGACCTGGTTGACGACTTACGGGTCTGGCACGTTTTTCTGTCAGCCTACAACGGTCGTTCCCTTTGGCTGCGGGGTCCGGTCAGCAATTGGGACATTGACTTGTTCACGGATGCTGCGGGCTCCGCGGGGTATGGTGCTTACTTTGGGGGCCGTTGGAGCGCCGAGCGCTGGCCGTCGACTTGGCGGAAGGAAGGTTTCTTGCGGAATTTGGTTCTGTTGGAACTGTTCCCCGTGGTAGTCGCGGTGGAATTGTGGGGGGAGGTCTTCTGTGACAAAAAGGTGCGTTTGCACTGCGACAACATGGGGGTGGTGCAGGTCATTAACAGCTTGTCGGGTGCTTCCCCGCCGGTGATTCGGCTGTTGCGCCATCTTGTTTTGCGTTGCTTGCAGTTAAATGTTTACTTGTACGCCGTGCATGTCCCAGGTGTTACCAACTCAGTGGCGGATTCTTTGTCTCGTTTTCAGATGGATAGGTTTCGGGAGTTGGCGCCAGCTGCGGAGCAACGGGGGGAGCCTTGTCCATCGGAGCTCTGGACGATTGCTTTGGGATCGCCACCGACTTGATCAGACGGTCCTTGAGCGCCGGCACTTGGGCGGCGTATTCAAAGGTATGGGGGAATGGCGGGCCTTGTTGACTCAGACTGGAGTGGAAGGGGTGAGTATGGGCTCTCGTTCTCTTTTATTATATTTCGTTTGCTTGAATTTTGAACGAGGGGTGTCAGCGGCGGCCATCACTCGGAAGTTGGCTGGCTTGGCGTTCTTGTTCAAAATGTCTGGGTTGGAGGATTTTACCAAGGATTTTGCGGTACGGCAGGCTTTGAAGGGGTACAGGAGGGGTGTGAGGCGCCCGGATGGGCGTAGGCCGGTCTCCTTTCGCCTGCTGGGGGAGTTGGTGGGTAGATTGAGGTGCACCTGCTCATCGGAATATGAGTCGCTTTTGTTTACAGCGGCTTTTGTTTTGGCCTTCTACGGGGCATTTCGCATTGGGGAATTGGTCAGCCCTTCTAGGAATGTGCACGGCGGAATACAAGACGGGGAGGTGAGTTGTTCTGACTCGGCTGTGGTGATCTTTCTGAGACGTTCCAAGACGGACCAGGATGGCAGAGGTGTGTATGTGCGCCTGTATCGGGTGGGGGGTTCCTCTCTTTGCCCGGTTGCGGTGGTGGAGGAGTTCAGGCGGGTGCGTCCGTCGGTGGCGGGTTCCTTTTTGATGCACAGGGATGGTTTCGGCTCTGTCTAAGTTCCAATTTGTGTCTGTGTTTCGGAGGTGCTTGTCCGAGCTGGGTCATGATGCAGGTAGCTACGCTTCTCACTCCTTCCGCATCGGGGCGGCTACAGAGGCGGCCAGGTGGGGTGTGGATGAAGCGACGTTGAGGCGGATAGGCAGGTGGGAATCTTCTCGTTTTCGTTTGTATGTTCGTCCTCATTTGGTTTAGATGCTTGTGTGGTTCGGGGGGTGGCTGGTTGTTTTGATGTTTCATTGCCGTGGTGCTGTTTTTTCTTTACAGGGGGAGCTGCATGCCTCGTGTGGATCTTAGGACACTCGTATGTGTATTGGGGGGCCAGGAGGGCTGAGGTGAGGCATGACGGGAGGCAGTTGGGTTTTACTAAAGAGGAGGCCACCGTCCAGTGGATTGGCATCCCGGGGTTGCTTTGGTGCAGGGTCCTGCCGGAGATCAATCGTTTTGTACAGTTGGATAGAGCCCCTGGTATTTTGGTGTTACATGCAGGGGGCAATGATTTGGGGGTCAGGTCCATGCGCCACCTTATCCGGGACATTAAATACGATTTTCTCCGGTTGCGCTTGGCCTTTCCTGACACGGTGGTGATCTGGTCGGAGATCGTCGGCCGCACGGCTTGGCATTTTGCCAGGTCGGTCGCCAAATTGAACAAGGCCCGCATCAAGGTCAATGCGGCGGTTAGCCGTTTTGTCATTAGGAACGGGGGGTTGGTGGTCAGGCATCGGGAGTTGGAGGTGGATACCTGGCGGTATCTGCGTGGTGACGGGGTTCACCTGAATGCGGTGGGCACGGATTTGTGGTTCCTCAGCATTCAGGAGGGTGTCCAGCGTGCCTTGCGTTTGTGGAGGGGCTCGCAGTTGTAAGGTGTCACGCCTGCGAGCGGTGGCGGTTGGGGGTCTTTGGAGGCGGTAAAAAACAGTGTTGGTAACAAAGTGTTTAGGGTGACCCATCTAGGTATGGAGCCCTCTGGTATCCCGGTTAATAGTGGATATTAACCGGAAGTGGTAGGAGGTATCAGTGGTCAAGTGGGTTGTCCCTGAGCTGGTGTTGCGCGGCTGGGGACCGTTTAATGGATTACGCTGATACCAGGTTAATTGGAATCTTGTGCCTCCCAAGACCAACAACTTATTTATGGTACTGGATTATTTATGGTCACGTTAAAATGTGTTTTGGTTATTTTGGTTATTTGTTAATAAATGGCCCACCGGGCCAATTTTCTCCAAAACTGGTGTCACTGGTATTTTGTTTAGGTTAAGTATATGGTTAGGGCTAACAGGGAGTAAGCCTTAGGAATACCCTAATCAAGTAAGGCCCGAAGTAAAAAAAAAAAAAAAAAAAAATAAGCGAAGGGCCTCATGAGGGGGTTTACTGGGCCACGGGCAGTTTAGGGGTTAATGACATCAGGCCATGTAGGTCAGGTCACGGATTGGGCAGTTCACTTAGTAGGTGGGGTCCACAGTATGGTAAGTGGGGGGGACTTACGGTCTTTCCAGCACATTCCTCGAGGCAGCAAGAAGAAAGGATCCCCACCCTCCCGCCCTGTTTGTTGAGGGTTGCGGTGAATGTTTTAGGGGACGCTTTGAGGCTGAAGGGGTTTTGTTTTGTTCGTATAATTGGTGTTGGCGGTTGGGGGTCTTTGGAGGCGGTAAAAAACAGTGTTGGTAACAAAGTGTTTAGGGTTACCCATCTAGGTATGGAGCCCTCTGGTATCCCGGTTAATAGTGGATATTAACTGGAAGTGGTAGGAGGTATCAGTGGTCAAGTGGGTTGTCCCTGAGCTGGTGTTGCGCGGCTGGGGACCGTTTAACGGATTACGCTGATACCAGGTTAATTGGAATCTTGTGCCTCCCAAGACCAACAACTTATTTATGGTACTGGAATATTTATGGTCATGTTAAAATGTGTTTTGGTTATTTTGGTTATTTGTTAATAAATGGCCCACCTGGCCAATTTTCTCCAAAACTGGTGTCACTGGTATTTTGTTTAGGTTAAGTATATGGTTGGGGCTAACAGGGAGTAAGCCTTAGGAATACCCTAATCAAGAATCTCTGATTTTTTTGCGGTCTGTGTCCCCGTTAGGTCCAGGTGACCACTGTCACTAGAGCTTAAAGTGAAGGAGAAACCTACGTTATGAGTTGCTACCAGATCAGCAATAGATGGGGGAACACTTCTATTAGGGACATTTATTATGGTGACCACAGTCTTAGAGGGCATTTTGCTCACTTTGGAGAGGTTTCCCTCACTTTCTGTTGTGTCTACAGAACAGAAAGCAAAGAAAAATATCCCAAATAGGTCAGGGATTTACTTCCCATGCTTTCCCTCAGTGCATAAAAACATACAGCCCTTTTATTGATGCGTGGGAGCACCAATAATTTTTATTGGCACTCCCAAGCATTTTGCTAATGCACACATGTAACAAATTTCCATCCATTTTGGTACAGAGAAATTTTTCAAAAGGGTTATTCACTTCTTTAGCGCGTTTTTCACAAAATGAATGGGCTGCCCTAAATGCAATGAATACACTAAAAAATGTGTGCGCTTCATCACACCTGCATAAGACCCCTTTCACACGAACGGCAATGGACAAGCGTACTCAATCGGACCCTACATTTTCCTTTTTGGAGTGGCTGGGGTAATCGGACATGTATCTGTTTACACCCAATCCGATCTGATCCACTAATAATGGGGATTTGGGTGTAGCTGTTTATATCCAGCCATCCATAGTGGAGAGCGGGCTGTGTCTGTATCCGCTCTGCTTATGAGGGACCTGTCATCCGCCTGCTCAGCAGAGATCAGTGGACAGATCCCCCGCTGTGCTAGCGAATTGTAGGTGGAATCTGCCGCGTGTGAAAGAACCCTGAATGTGAATGGAGCCTTAAAGGAGTTGTAAAGTCAGGAAGGTTTTTTTTTCTAAACGCATTCTATGCAGTAGGATAAAAAGCCTTCTGGGTGCAGAAGCCTCCCCAGCACCTCCTAAAACTTACCTGAGCCCCCTCTCTTTCCAGCGATGTCCACAAGTCCCTTGGCCGTCCAGGACTCTTCCTCCTGTTTAGCTGAGACACAGCAGCGGTGCAATTGGCTCCCATGACTGTCAATCAAACTCAAAGTCAGTTAGCCAATCAGGAGAGAGAGGGGGCGGGGCCGAACTGCAGCTCCATGTCTGAATGGACACGGAGCTGCAGCTTGGCTCGGACTCTCCCTCCTGATTGGCTTAGACACAGCAGCGGTGCCATTGGCTCCCATGACTGTCAATCAAACTCAAAGTCAGTTAGCCAATCAGGAGAGAGAGGGGGCGGGGCCAAATTGCAGCTCCATGTCTGAATGGACACGGAGCTGCAGCTTGGCTCGGACTCTCCCTCCTGATTGGCTGAGACACAGCAGCGGTGCAATTGGCTCCCATGACTGTCAATCAAACTCAAAGTCAGTTAGCCAATCAGGAGAGAGAGGGGACGGGGTCGAACTTTAGCTCCGTGTCTGAATGGACACGGAGCTGTAGCTTGGCTCGGACTCTCCCTCCTGATTGGCTTAGACACAGCAGCGCTGCCATTGGCTCCCATGGCTGTCAATCAAACTCAAAGTCAGTAGGCCAATCAGGAGAGAGGGGGGGTGGGGCTGAACTGCAGCTCCATGTCTGAATGGACACACAGAGCTGCAGCTTGGCTCGGACTCTCCCTCCTGATTGGCTGAGACAAAGCAGCGGTGCCATTGGCTCCCACAGCTGTCAATCTAACTCAAAGTCAGTAAGCCAATCAGGAGGGGGCGGGGCAGAACTGCAGCTCCATGTCTGAATGGACACACGGAGCTGCAGCTTGGCTTGGGTGCCCCCATAGCAAGCTGCTTGCTGTGGGGGCACTCGATAGGAGTGAGGGGCCAGGAGCACAGAAGAGGGACCCGAGAAGAGGAGAATCCGGGCTGCTCTGTGCAAAACCAACTGCACAGAGGAGGTAAGTATAACATGTTTGTTATTCTTATTTTTTATTTTTTTAGAAACAAACAAGACTTTACAATCAGTTTAAGCCCACACACGATCAGAAACTCGTACGAAAATTACCGCTTTTGAAGCGATTGTACGATAATCTGATTGTTAGTACAGAGCTTTCGAGAGCCAATCATGACAGTTCATTCGATATTATTCGATCGGACATGCATGAAATTTTTTAACGTACGATACCAGATCGTCCGAATTTATCAGTTTAATCAGTATAGTTTTCCTTCTAAAATGCAATACAAATACACTACAACACATGACATCATTTCCGAATATTTATTTATAGAGAATTTTTGTAACTTTAGTAAACTCTTCATTCTTGATATGAGATTAGCATACAAAAAAAAAAAAAAAAACAGACGATCATTCATCTGATAATCTCATCGTGTGTACCAGGCATTATACTTAAAGCCCAACTCCAAGCACAGCAAAATGTAAGCCCAAAATTTCATATTTCTGATAAATACCTGCTGTACCCATGTACTTATATGAAGTCTCCTGTTCTCTTTATATTGCTTCCTTTGTGTGAAATTCCACGTGTTCCTGCCAGGCAAACTGCTTTCCTTTTAAAAACTGACCACATTAAGCAGGAGAGCACATCGTGGTCAGTTCTCCAGCTATGCTTGGAACTCAGCCTGCTCTCCTTATGTGATCAGTCTTGTCCTGAAGCAACCCCCCCCCCCTTCCATAGAGCCTGTCACTGGGAAGCTCTTTGTGCTGCTGTTTCTTCTCCCCAGCTCTTATGCAGCTGAGAACAGAGGGAATGTGATCACTTATAGAAAAAGAGAAAAAAGGTATTTATAATGTTTCTATATCTATACACAAATGTTTTTCCTTTCATTTCTATCTTAGGCTGAAAGAGAAAATGAAAGTCTAATAGATAGCTAGGCGCAGTAGCTAAAGCATCCAATTACGGTGCTGGGTTTGGGTTCCTGCACCATACCTCCCAACTGTCCCTAATTCCGAGGGACTGTCCCTTGATTTGGAACAAAGTCCCTCTGTCCTTCTCTATTTCTCATTTGTCCCTCATTCTGGTCTGATCTATGTAGTTGTACAGTGCCTTGCGAAAGTATTCGGCCCCCTTGAACTTTGCGACCTTTTGCCACATTTCAGGCTTCAAACATAAAGATATAAAACTGTGATTTTTTGTGAAGAATCAAAAACAAGTGGGACACAATCATGAAGTGGAACGAAATTTATTGGATATTTCAAACTTTGTTAACAAATAAAAAACTGAAAAATTGGGCGTGCAAAATTATTCAGCCCCTTTACTTTCAGTGCAGCAAACTCTCTCAAGGCACTGTATATAAAATGCACTATTTACCTTTCACAAAGTGTTTCCCAGTGCTAAACCTTCCATCCGATTTCTAAACTGCTGCATTTGTAAATTTCAATAGAGAATATAAAGGAATAGTAGTGGTAAAAAAAAAAAAAAAAGCACTTGTGGGTTTAACCACTTGCCGACCGCCTATTTACTGCGGCGGTCAGCCCCTCACAGGCAAAGAGAAGTAGGACTACGTCGCTAGCCTGTGAGGCTCTAGGGAGCGAGCGCGAGCCACCGGAGGCACGCTCCTGCGTGGTCACGGACCCCCCTGCGCATTTGCCCGGCGGACCCGATGTCCACCGGGCACTCGCGATTGTCCGTTACAGCGGGAGAAAGGCAGGCGGCTAATGTAAACACAGCCGCCTGTCATTCTTCCCTGTGTAAGAATGGAGATCAGACGGTTCTGCTATGTAGGACCGTTGATCTCTGTTTTTAAACAGTAGCCACATCCAATCACAGTTAGAAAAACGCCCCTAGGGACACACTTAACCCCTCCCTCTCAAAAAAAGTTAATCCCTTCACTGCCAGTGTCATTTTTACAGTAACAGTGCATATGTATAGCACTGATTACTGCAGTAATGTCACTGGTAACCCCAAAAATGTCAGTCAAGGGTCCGATCTGTCCGCCGCAATGTCGCAGTCCCGCAAAAAAAAACGCAGATCGCCGCCATTACTCGTTAAAAAAAAAAAAACAACAAAAATGACAAAAATCTTTCCCTTAGTTAGTAAACGCAATAACTTTTGCGCAAACCAATCAAAATACGTTTTTTGTTATTTTTTTTACCAAACATATGTAGCATAAAACAATGTTAAAAAATTTAGATTTTTACATTTTTTGGGGGGGAATTTCATATAAAAAAATGTGAAAAATATTGCTATTTTTGCAAAATTGACGCTCTTTTTTTGTTTATAGCGCATGATCAAAAATCGCACAGGTGATAAAATACCACCAAAAGAAAGCTCTGTTTGTGGGGAAAAAAGGACGTCAAACTAGTTTAGGTACAGCGTCGCAGGACCGCGCAATTGTCCGTTAAAATTACGCAGTGCCGAATCGCAAAATAGGCCCTGGTCAGGAAGGGGGTAAAATCTTCCGGGGCTTAAGTGGTTAACTAAGCATTTTTTTTGTATAATTCTCCTTTAAGGGGGAGTGGCAGGGGGTGTGTCCCATGCCCACATACTTTTGATAATAGGTGTCCCTCGATCCCATTGCATAAAGTTGGGAGGTATGCTGCACTGTGCAACATTTATGAATGGTCCGTGTTCAGCGCACCTCCAGTCACTCATAAAGTCCTTCAAGGATCTCCTGCAGCTTTTTCGTGTCCTTGGAAACCACATTCTTATCATAGCAGCTATACATCAGCCAAGCCATGCGAGTAATTACATGCTGCTCTCTATACATACTTGTACAGATAGATCTCTCTGTACTGTTACTATGCAGTCTGTGTCATCTTCTCACTGGCACTGATATGTAGAATAAAAAGTGACAGGGATCACAGTGCGGTCCTGGAATGGTGCAGATTCACCCCAATATGTAATGGAGAAGGTTATACATTGTTACTTAATGACCCAGAACACGTCCTTCAGAATAACCTACAAAACTGATAACATGATAAATGAATACTGTGGATTCTTATTCTTTTGATCCCGGCTGGTAGGTAATGTACATTTCTCCGATGGTGTCTGCAGGGAGCGATAAGCTGGACAAATAACATGGGAAGGGAAAGCGATATACATTTACATGACATTTATATTAAAAAATTAAAAAAATATAATATTAAAATATATAAAAAAATTAAAGGAACACTTTGAGAACACGTCAGATCTCAATGGGGAAAAATATCATGCTGGATATCTATACTGATATGGACTGGGTAATGTGTTAGGAACGAAAGGATGGCACATCATTTGATGGAAATGAAAATGATCACCCTACTGAATTCAGACACCCCAAAAATCAAAGAGAAAAAATGATGCAGTAGGCGAGTCCATTTTGCTAAAATTTCATTGTAGCAACTCAAAATGGTACTCAGTAGTTTGTATGGCCCCCACGTGCTTGTATGCATGCCCGACAACATTGGGGCATGCTCCTAATGAGACGACGGATGGTGTCCTGGGGTATTTCTTCACAGATCTGGACCAGGGCATCACTGAGCTCCTGAACAGACTGAGGTGCAACCTGGTGGCCTCAGATGGACCAAAATATAATGTCCCAGAGGGGTTCTATTGGATTTAGGTCAGGCGAGCACAGGGGCCATTTAATGTTATCAATTCCTTCATTCTCCAAGAACTGGATGCATACTCTCACCACATGAGGCCGGGCATTGTCGTGCACTGGGAGAAACTCAGGACCCACTGCACCAGCATAGGGTCTGACAATGGGTCCAAGGATTTTATCCCGATGCCTAATGGCAGTCAGGGTGCCATTGTCTAGCCTGTAGAGGTCTGTGCGTCCCTCCATGGATATGCCTCCCCAGACCATCACTGACCCATCACCAAACCGGTCATGCTGAATGATGTTACAGGCAGCATAAAGTTCCCACCGCTTCTCCAGACCCTTTCACATCTGTCACATGTGCTCAGGGTGAACCTTCTTTCATCTGTGAAAAGCACAGGACGCCAGTGGCGGACCTGCCAATGCTGGTCTTCAATGGCAAATGCCAATTGAGCTCCATGGTACCGGGCAATGAGCACAGGGCCCACTGGAGGACTTAGGGCCCTCAGGCCACCCTCATGAAGTCTGTTTCTGACTGGTCAGAGACATTCACACCAGTGGCCAGCTGGAGGTTGTTTTGTAGGGCTCTGGCAGTGCTCATTCTCTTCCACCTTGCACAAAGCAGCAGATACCGGTCCTGCTGATGGGGTAAGGACCTTCTATGGCCATGTCCAGCTCTACCAGAGTAACTGCCTGTCTCCTTGAATCTCCTCCATGCTCTTGGGACTGTGGCACAGCAAACCTTCTGGCAATGGCACGTATTGATGTGCCATACTGGAGGAGTTGGACTGCCTGTGCAACCTCTATAGGGTCCAGGTATCACCTCATGCTACCAGTAGTGACACTGACTCTAGCCAAATGCAAAACTAGTGAAAAACAGTGAGAAGTAATGAGTAGGGGAAAAAATATCAGTGGCCTCCATCTGTAAAACCATTCCTGTTTTGGAGGCTGTTTCATTGATGCCCATCTAGTGCCCCTGTCAATTTCATTAACACCAAAGCAGCTGAAATTGATTAACAACCCCCTCTGCAACATAAATGACCAGATCAATATCCCAGGAGTTTAACTGACTTGATGATATATAAAGTAAATAACCGCGCTAAGCCAAAGAAAAAGCAGCAGCTGTAGTGGGAGTCACTAAGTAGAGGATGTAAAGGGAGAGCTGCGCTAAATTGATGGAAAACCAGAGTCACCCAGTATGAACAAAATAAGGTAAACCCACAATAACAGATGGTACTATGTCAAATAAATTCTCCTGCAACACAGACACATGTATATCACAAATTGTCAGCAGGCATAAATACAGATGTAAGAAATAGTCCATCAAAAGAAGTCCATAAGGTTGAATAGGTGTCCAGTGAAAAGGATGAAACCACACACCGCTTTCAACGTGTCTAATTCCACAGGTGCCACATGCAAAGAGCTCAAGATCTGCTTACCAGAGCTCATAGGATTATGAGCATAACACACATGTCCACAAATGGGCCAACCAAAATCGACCATGTGTAGCGTAATACCACTATTCTTGGGCGGATGACCCCGAGCTGGAATAGGAGCCTCTCGGTGTTCCACGTTCCAAAAAAAGAAGGGTACGATAGCGTAGTACGTCCACACAAGTTTATTAAACATAGGTTAAAAACACTTACATTGTATATAAGAACAAGCGCTTGTAATAGTCTAATGCCGCCCGACTATGAGCTCTGGTAAGCCTGCTGACAATTTGTGATATACATGTGTCTGTGTTGCAGGAGAATTTATTTGACATAGTACCATCTGTTATTGTGGGTTTACCTTATTTTGTTCATACTGGGTGACTCTGGTTTTCCATCAATTTAGCGCAGCTCTCCCTTGACTTGATGATATACTGATTAACCACTTTAACACTGCTCACATTGCTGCTACTGCAGCAATGTGGCTCGTTATCGTCCAGCAACGTAGACCTACGTCGCTGGACTCCTCCCCTTGTGGGCGGCGCCCACGCGCCGCTGGAGGCTCGCTCTCACTGTGTTCAGTCACAGCGGGAGTCAGGCCAGGGGAGAAGCGGCGGCAATCGCCGCTGCTCTTCCCCGATCGTCGGGTAATCTAGTTTGGAGATCCGCCGGCTTGTGTAAACAGAGCGGGCGGCTCTCCTCAGTGACGAGGAGTGACAGATTGCAGTGTTCAGCATAGCTGAACATGCGATCTGTCCCTGTGTCACTCAGTCACCTCCCCCCCACACACGTCAGTAAGCACCAGGCATACGTTAACCCCTCCCTCTCCATTAAAATTAACCCCTTCCCTGCCAGTGTCATTTTTTACAGTAACAGTGCATATATATAGCACTGATTACTGTAGAAATGTCACTGGTACCCCCAAAAGTGTCAAAAATGTCAGTCAAGTGTCCGATCTGTCCGCCGCAGTGTCGCAGTCCCGCAAAAAAAATCGCAGATTGCCGCCATTACGCGTTAAAAAAAAAAAACACCAAAAATTACAGAAGTCTTTCCCGTAGTTAGTAAACGCAATAACTTTTGCGCAAACCAATCAAAATACGCTTATTGTGATTTTTTTTTACCAAACATATGTAGCAGAAAACAAATTTGCCAAAAAAATTTGATTTTTAAATTTTTTGGGGGGGAATTTCATATAAAAAAATGTTAAAAATATTGTTATTTTTTCAAAATAAACGCTCTTTTTTTGTTTATAGCGCAAAAAGTAAAAATCGCACAGGTGATCAAATATCACCAAAAGAAAAGTCTGGGCTTGCAATAATCAGTATCCTTCAGCTTCAGAGTAGTAGTTAGAGCCACAAGAGTAGAGTCCCTAAAAAGAAGGAGAAGATTTGGACAACCTCTTCAGGATGCCAGCCGGCATCCCCTTTAAATAGAACCACAGCTGATTTCTCTAGCACCAGAGGGTTGGAAAAAGCACAAAGTTCTCCAAGATCTTTCAAAATGTCTGTACTCACACAAGGCCCAAGGAACAGCTGGTTGCCTCCTTTCAACTTTTAAGCCACACTTTAAGCCCCATACACACGTGCAGATTGTCAGCCGAACGATCGGCTGTCTTTTGTCCAAGGCTGTCGAGTCTGTTGAAAACTGCAAAAGACTGCACACAAATTTTGTCGGCCAACAACAGCCGACTGCAGTGTTGCCAACCCCCGAGAGGGAAATTTACTGGCAGAACGTCCAAAATTTACGGATGGCACCAATTTTTTACTGGCATTGCAAAAATGCACATAAACAGGCTGTTTTCAGTGCTAAACCGTGCAAATATCAATACTTAAACTATAAACATGTAGATAGAGCTATTAGCAATGTGTTTAGGTTAAACAAAAGTCAAAAACCATATTTCTCCATTAACATGAAGATCAGATTAATATAACCCAGCCAGCACAGCGTTCCCCCATATATCAGAGTCCACTGCATTCCCCTTTACATCAGAGTTCCCTTTTACATCAGGGTCCGCAGAGTTCCCCCTTCGCACTGTAAGGGGAGAATCCTGCAGACTCTGATGTAAAGGGGAACGCCAGGAACTCTGATGTGGGGGGGCAATCTGGTGACCAGAGACCACCTTACACAGAGTGAATACATTAAGATATGGGGGGGAGGTTACTAATATAGAGGGATCTTTATATCAGTGCCCCCCTTACATCAGTGACCCCCCCATCAGACTGGTCTGGCGGCTCTGTCACTGACCTCCTCTCAGGTGCACTGTGCAGGGCTCAGTCAGACGGTTCTGGTCTCCACTCCGCAGGCCCCGCACATCTGACTTCTCCCGTGACCCCCCATCCCGGCAGCGCTCTCACTCTTGACTCCTCTCCAGAGTCCAGACTCCCCTGCAGACATGATAAAAGACAAGAGATGGTCAAAGACTGCGGACATGGTACAGGAGGTGGTCAGAGACTGCGGACATGGTACAGGAGGTGGTCAGAGACTGCGGACATGGTACAGGAGGTGGTCAGAGACTGCGGACATGGTACAGGAGGTGGTCAGAGACTGCGGACATGGTACAGGAGGTGGTCAGGGACTGCGGACATGGTACAGGAGGGTGGTCAGGGACTGCGGACATGGTACAGGAGGGTGGTCAGGGACTGCGGACATGGTACAGAGGGGTGGTCAGGGACTGCGGACATGGTACAGAGGGGTGGTCAGGGACTGCGGACTTAACTTAAATTATGGCGGGGGCGGAGGCAGGGGCGGGTGCAGGCGGGCAGTGCAGTGGCACTCGTCCAACGAATAGTGCGAGTCTGGCAGTCTGCATCGCTGCGAGTGCGAGAGTCGAGAGAAGAACTCGGGGATCTCCGGAACTGCGCTCCGCGCATGCGCAGTTCTGACAGTAGATTTACGGGCACTTTTCTCCTGCTACGGGCATTTACGGGCAGGAGAAAAGTGCCCTTTTTTTACGGGCTGTCCGTAAATCTACGGGCGGTTGGCAACACTGGGAATGCAGAAGTGATGTCATGTGATGGTTAACTTTCCTTGTCTTTTTTCTTTTCTGAGCATGCCCAGTCTTGCAAATCTGCTGTCTGTCGGCCGAAATCTGTACTGACTGGCGAACAATCGGCCGTTCTGGTGTTGGCCAACAAAAATTTTAATGCCTGCACACCCGATTCTGTTCGGCCGAAAATGCGCTGTCGGTTGTCGGAAGCATCATACTAACAAGCCGACAATCGGCCGATCGTTCGGCGGCCGAATATTTACAGTCGACAATCGGTACGTGTGTACGGGGCTTAACTCTGGTGATACCAGACTAGATCTACTCAGGACAGCCTCCCCACAGTCAGCTTTTTTTTTTTTTTAACTCCAAGGTCTCAGCATCCAGGTTCTCAGGTCACCCACCTGAAGCCTCAAGACAGCAGATATTGCAGCAGTGCCTCTGAGGGTATGGTGTCATCCAGGATGGACCAATCCACTCTGGGAAAAGACCCTGAGCTCACTGTGCTCATGGAATATATACAGTGTCTGAGCATGCCATCAGAGCCTAACTCTCTGGAGTATATGGAAAGGGGGTTTAGAGACTATTCTATTGGCCAACATCCCTAAATCAAAATTCTAGCAAAGGTTGAATTCCCCATAAGGTGGAACTTTAAGGGCTCAAAACCATAATATCGTAAAATGTATGAATTCTATTACAATTGTAGCACTGCCCCCATAAGGACTGCCAGAATAACACCTTTCAGGTCCTCCTGAGTTACCAGCATACAGTTCATTAGTTCTCCTTCTTTAGCTCGTTTCAATATTCAGTCCGGGGGTATTTGGTTGTTTTGTGTTTATTTCAATTAGGGATAGAAGAAGAGAATAATGGGATACTCCAAATTAACTATGTGCAATTAGGGTTGAGCGAACACCTAGATGTCCGTGTTCGACGGGTTCGGCCGAACTTTAAAAAAAAGTCCGGGTCCGTGTCCCGGACTTTTACCGAACTTTTCCCGGACACCGAACCCCATTGAAGTCAATGGGGACCCGAACTTTAAGGCACTAAAATGGCTCTAAAACACCAAAGGAAAGGGCTAGAGTGCTGCAAATGGCAGCAAAACGTAATTAAGAGCATGGCAAGTGCTCTGCAAACAAATGTGGATAGGGAAATAACTTAAAACAACAAAAAAAAACAGAAAAATAAAACAATGTTCTTCTTCATCTCTGAAGGACGAGGCCCATATGGAGTAGGAGGGAGGTTAAGGTGGTGGTGGATGTGGCGGTGACATAGGCGTGCGCACAGGGTGTGCTGGGTGTGCCTGGGCACACCCTAATCACCTAGGGCACATAGCATTGCCAGTGAGGAGATGGGAAAGATCTCCCTGGGACCTGCTCTGCTCTATTTCTCCTTGCCTACAGGTACATGGCCCCGATACATTACTCTCCCTGCTGGCAAACACATGCATGTGTATTTCAACTTTGGGGTGCACACCTTAATGCAATAGGCTGCGCACACCTATGGGCGGTGTAGGTGGAAGCGGCGGTGGAGGAGGACCAGGGCCGGATTAACAGCATCATGGGCTTGGTGCTGAGGATTTTGAAGGGCCTTAGGGCCGTGCCTTGCCATGCACCCAGAGGAGGAAGGGTGCAGCCATGCATGCCTAATTCAACATGGGATGCTGTCTCTGAAGCCCATAAACACATCCATGCATCGCCAACTGTCCCTCCTTGTCCGGCCTTCACGCTGTGTGGGGAGGTTCTGAGGGTGCTGCCTGGGGAAGCGAGCATAGAAGCCAGACTTCTGTGTTTACAAGTGACAGAAGAGCGGTAACAGTGAATATGGCCAACCCGGGGCCTATATAAAAGGTAGGGGCCTGGAGCTGCAGCTCCAATAGCCCCTACATTAATCTGGCCCTGAGGAGGAGGACGAGGTAGCCAACACTGCTTCTTTTCACAAATTTTAAATGAGGGTACACCCCAAAAGAGTGAGAAAGAGCAAAAATGGAACAATGGGTGGGTAAGGTCGGTATCCATTGCTATTCTGCATAAGGTACGGAAAAGTCCCGTGGGATCCATGCCTGGTTCATTTTAATGAACGTGAGCTTGTCCACATTGTCTCTGGACAGGCGGCTGCGCTTGTCTGTTATAACGCCCCCAGCCGTGCTAAATACCCGTTCAGATAATACACTGGCTGCAGGGCACGCCAGCACCTCCAAGGCGTAAAGGGCAAGCTCAGGCCATGTGCCCAATTTGGAGACCCAGAAGTTGAAGGGGGCAGACCCGTCATTCACTACATGTAGGCGTGTGCACACATACTGCTCCACCATGTTGGTAAAATGCTGCCTCCTGCTAAGACGTTCCATCTGAGCTGCTGGTGCTGCTGTTTGTTGTGGCGTGCTGACAAAGCTTTTCCACATTTCGGCCATGCTAACCCTGCCTTCTGAGGTGCTGGCGGTGCCCTGGTTGCGTTGGCGACCTCCTCCTCCTCCTCCTCTGCCTTGTGCTTCCACTGTGGCCCCGCTGTCAGATGGGAATGCCAGCAGCATGGCGTCTACCAGCGTGCGCTTGTACTCGCGCATCTTGCGATCGCGCTCCAGTGAGTGAATTAAGGACGGTACGTTGTCCTTGTAACGGGGATCCAGCAGCGTGGCCACCCAGTAATCAGCACAAGTTAGAATGTGGGCAACTCGGCGGTCGTTGTGGAGACACTGCAGCATGTAATCGCTCATGTGTGCCAGGCTGCCCAGAGGCAACGAAAGGCTGTCCTCTGTGGGAGGTGTATGGTCCGTGTCCTCTGTATCCCCCCAGCCACGCACCAGTGATGGCCATGAGCTGGCCTGGGTGCCACCCTGCTGTGAACATGGTTCCATCTCCTCCTCCAGCTCCTCCTCCTCCTCATCCTCCTCATCCTCCAGAACTGTGCCCCTGCTGGACAATTGCGTCCCTGGCGTTTGCGTGTGCAGGAACCCACCCTCGGAGCCCCTTGCGAATGACTGCCCTGAAAGCCTTGGAAATGTTACCTCTTCATCCTCCTCCTCCTCCTCATCCTGTGCCACATCCTCTTCCATCATCGCCCGAATTGTTTTTTCAAGGAGGCATAGAAGTGGGATAGTTAAGCTGAGAACGGCGTCATTGCCACTGGCCATGTTGGTGGAGTACTCAAAACAGCGCAACAAGGCACACAGGTCTCGCATGGAGGCCCAGTTAAATTAAATAGCGGAATAGAAAATATGATCCAAAAAAAGTGTATGTATATCACACGTACACAACCACACTAGGCCCCAATTACTATTGTTTGTACCCCTAAAAGGCTAGATGAGGAGTAGGGGGAGTATGGAACAGGCAGCACCCTCAAACCTTCAGAAGTATGAGATGAACCCCAACAACTTGGAAAGGTGGATCTCTCTCACACGTACCGACACAGACTATCCCGCAATTCAATTGATCCTCAAAGGTTTTTATTGAATAGCGGAATAGGAAATATGATCAAAAAAAGTGTATGTATCTCGCACGTACACAACCACACTAGGCCCCAATTACTATTGTTTGTACCCCTAAAAGGCTAGATGAGGAGTAGGGGGGGTATGGAACAGGCAGCACCCTCAAACCTTCAGAAGTATGAGATGAACCCCAACAACTTGGAAAGGTGGATCTCTCTCACACGTACCGACACAGACTATCCCGCAATTCAATTGATCCTCAAAGGTTTTTATTGAATAGCGGAATAGGAAATATGATCAAAAAAAGTGTATGTATCTCGCACGTACACAACCACACTAGGCCCCAATTACTATTGTTTGTACCCCTAAAAGGCTAGATGAGGAGTAGGGGGGGTATGGAACAGGCAGCACCCTCAAACCTTCAGAAGTATGAGATGAACCCCAACAACTTGGAAAGGTGGATCTCTCTCACACGTACCGACACAGACTATCCCGCAATTCAATTGATCCTCAAAGGTTTTTATTGAATAGCGGAATAGGAAATATGATCAAAAAAAGTGTATGTATCTCGCACGTACACAACCACACTAGGCCCCAATTACTATTGTTTGTACCCCTAAAAGGCTAGATGAGGAGTAGGGGGGGGTATGGAACAGGCAGCACCCTCAAACCTTTAGAAGTATGAGATGAACCCCAACAACTTGGAAAGGTGGATCTCTCTCACACGTACCAACACAGACTATCCCCCAATTTAACTGATCCCCAAAGGTTTTTGATTAAATAGCGGAATAGAAAATATGATCCCAAAAAAGTGTATGTATATCACACGTACACAACCACACTAGGCCCCAATTACTATTGTTTGTACCCCTAAAAGGCTAGATGAGGAGTAGGGGGGGTATGGAACAGGCAGCACCCTCAAACCTTCAGAAGTATGAGATGAACCCCAACAACTTGGAAAGGTGGATCTCTCTCACACGTACCGACACAGACTATCCCGCAATTCAATTGATCCTCAAAGGTTTTTATTGAATAGCGGAATAGGAAATATGATCAAAAAAAGTGTATGTATATCACACGTACACAACCACACTAGGCCCCAATTACTATTGTTTGTACCCCTAAAAGGCTAGGAGTAGGGGGAGTATGGAACAGGCAGCACCCTCAAACCTTCAGAAGTATGAGATGAACCCCAACAACTTGGAAAGGTGGATCTCTCTCACACGTACCAACACAGACTATCCCCCAATTTAACTGATCCCCAAAGGTTTTTGATTAAATAGCGGAATAGAAAATATGATCCCAAAAAAGTGTATGTATATCACACGTACACAACCACACTAGGCCCCAATTACTATTGTTTGTACCCCTAAAAGGCTAGGAGTAGGGGGAGTATGGAACAGGCAGCACCCTCAAACCTTCAGAAGTATGAGATGAACCCCAACAACTTGGAAAGGTGGATCTCTCTCACACGTACCAACACAGACTATCCCCCAATTTAACTGATCCCCAAAGGTTTTTGATTAAATAGCGGAATAGAAAATATGATCCCAAAAAAGTGTATGTATATCACACGTACACAACCACACTAGGCCCCAATTACTATTGTTTGTACCCCTAAAAGGCTAGGAGTAGGGGGAGTATGGAACAGGCAGCACCCTCAAACCTTCAGAAGTATGAGATGAACCCCAACAACTTGGAAAGGTGGATCTCTCTCACACGTACCAACACAGACTATCCCCCAATTTAACTGATCCCCAGAGGTTTTTGATTAAATAGCGGAATAGAAAATATGATCCCAAAAAAGTGTATGTATATCACACGTACACAACCACACTAGGCCCCAATTACTATTGTTTGTACCCCTAAAAGGCTAGGAGTAGGGGGAGTATGGAACAGGCAGCACCCTCAAACCTTCAGAAGTATGAGATGAACCTCAACAACTTGGAAAGGTGGATCTCTCTCACACGTACCAACACAGACTATCCCCCAATTTAACTGATCCCCAAAGGTTTTTGATTAAATAGCGGAATAGAAAATATGATCCCAAAAAAGTGTATGTATATCACACGTACACAACCACACTAGGCCCCAATTACTATTGTTTGTACCCCTAAAAGGCTAGGAGTAGGGGGAGTATGTAACAGGCAGCACCCTCAAACCTTCAGAAGTATGAGATGAACCCCAACAACTTGGAAAGGTGGATCTCTCTCACACGTACCAACACAGACTATCCCCCAATTTAACTGATCCC
The DNA here is from genome assembly GCF_965119305.1 of Pelophylax lessonae. Taxonomy (NCBI): domain Eukaryota; kingdom Metazoa; phylum Chordata; class Amphibia; order Anura; family Ranidae; genus Pelophylax; species Pelophylax lessonae. The sequence continues at coordinate 843,480,231 of NC_138768.1, read as the reverse complement.
CAAAGGTTTTTGATTAAATAGCGGAATAGAAAATATGATCCCAAAAAAGTGTATGTATATCACACGTACACAACCACACTAGGCCCCAATTACTATTGTTTGTACCCCTAAAAGGCTAGGAGTAGGGGGAGTATGGAACAGGCAGCACCCTCAAACCTTCAGAAGTATGAGATGAACCCCAACAACTTGGAAAGGTGGATCTCTCTCACACGTACCAACACAGACTATCCCCCAATTTAACTGATCCCCAAAGGTTTTTGATTAAATAGCGGAATAGAAAATATGATCCCAAAAAAGTGTATGTATATCACACGTACACAACCACACTAGGCCCCAATTACTATTGTTTGTACCCCTAAAAGGCTAGGAGTAGGGGGAGTATGGAACAGGCAGCACCCTCAAACCTTCAGAAGTATGAGATGAACCCCAACAACTTGGAAAGGTGGATCTCTCTCACACGTACCAACACAGACTATCCCCCAATTTAACTGATCCCCAGAGGTTTTTGATTAAATAGCGGAATAGAAAATATGATCCCAAAAAAGTGTATGTATATCACACGTACACAACCACACTAGGCCCCAATTACTATTGTTTGTACCCCTAAAAGGCTAGGAGTAGGGGGAGTATGGAACAGGCAGCACCCTCAAACCTTCAGAAGTATGAGATGAACCCCAACAACTTGGAAAGGTGGATCTCTCTCACACGTACCAACACAGACTATCCCCCAATTTAACTGATCCCCAAAGGTTTTTGATTAAATAGCGGAATAGAAAATATGATCCCAAAAAAGTGTATGTATATCACACGTACACAACCACACTAGGCCCCAATTACTATTGTTTGTACCCCTAAAAGGCTAGGAGTAGGGGGAGTATGGAACAGGCAGCACCCTCAAACCTTCAGAAGTATGAGATGAACCCCAACAACTTGGAAAGGTGGATCTCTCTCACACGTACCAACACAGACTATCCCCCAATTTAACTGATCCCCAAAGGTTTTTGATTAAATAGCGGAATAGAAAATATGATCCCAAAAAAGTGTATGTATATCACACGTACACAACCACACTAGGCCCCAATTACTATTGTTTGTACCCCTAAAAGGCTAGGAGTAGGGGGAGTATGGAACAGGCAGCACCCTCAAACCTTCAGAAGTATGAGATGAACCCCAACAACTTGGAAAGGTGGATCTCTCTCACACGTACCAACACAGACTATCCCCCAATTTAACTGATCCCCAAAGGTTTTTGATTAAATAGCGGAATAGAAAATATGATCCCAAAAAAGTGTATGTATATCACACGTACACAACCACACTAGGCCCCAATTACTATTGTTTGTACCCCTAAAAGGCTAGATGAGGAGTAGGGGGAGTATGGAACAGGCAGCACCCTCAAACCTTCAGTATGAGATTGTGTTCACTGTACCCCACAAAGATTGAGTTCACTGCACCCCACAATGATTGTGTTCACTGCACCCCACAAAGATTGTGTTCACTGCACCTCACAAAGATTGTGTTCACTGTACCCCCCAAAGATTGTGTTCACTGCACCCCACAAAGATTCTGTTCACTGTACCCCACAAAGATTGTGTTCACTGCACCCCAAAAAGATTGTGTTCACTGCACCCCAAAAAGGATGTTGTTCACTGCACCCCAAAAAGGATGTTGTTCACTCCACCCCAAAAAGATTGTGTTCACTGCACCCCACAAAGATTGTGTTCACTGCACCCCAAAAATGATTTTGTTCACTGCACCCCAAAAAGGATTTTGTTCACTGCACCCCAAAAAGGATGTTGTTCACTCCACCCCAAAAAGATTGTGTTCACTGCACCCCAAAAAGATTGTGTTCACTGCACCCCACAAAGGATTTTGTTCACTGCACCCCAAAAAGATTGTGTTCACTGCACCCCAAAAAGGATGTTGTTCACTGCACCCCAAAAAGGATTTTGTTCACTGGACCCCAAAAAGATTGTGTTCACTGCACCCCACAAAGGATTTTGTTCACTGCACCCCACAAAGATTGTGTTCACTGCACACCAAAAAGGATTGTGTTCACTGCACCCCAAAAAGATTTTGTTCACTGCACCCCAAAAAGATTGTGTTCACTGCAGCCCAAAAAGATTGTGTTCACTGCAGCCCAAAAAGATTGTGTTCACTGCAGCCCAAAAAGATTGTGTTCACTGCAGCCCAAAAAGATTGTGTTCACTGCAGCCCAAAAAGATTGTGTTCACTGCAGCTCACACACAGAAAAATGGATGTGGATCACTGACACCTGCCTATCTCCAATCCCACACCACACAGCAATATCGATTGTAGTTTGTAGAACACAGTTTCCCTAAAATTCAGCAGACTCTGTCCCTAACAGGATTGAGAAGAGATCGTAGATCAGGATTGAGTGCAGACCCCACCCCCCACACAGCAATATCGATTGTAGTTTGTAGAAGACACTGACCCTATATAATTCAGCAGACTCTATCCCTAAAATGCCTACAACTCGCCCTGCCTAAACACTCCGACCTGTCCCTCAATTCTATCCGGACACAAATGGTTTTTTCCTGCCTATCTTTCCCTAATCAGCAGCCAGCACGTTGATGTGTGCTCTGTCCCTGAATCTAAGCAGCATAATGACGCCGCTGCGGCTGCCTCGAACTTATAAAGACTTGGTCACATGCTTCAGACGGCCAATCACAGCTACTGAGACATTTGCAGGCATGGCTGGGATGGCTTAAGGCACACCAGTTAAACGATTGTTGATTGGCTGTTGAAAGCCCGCCATGAAAAGAGCGCCAAAGCATGCAAAACCCGGAAATAAAACGACCGAACACGGATTTTTACCCGAACATACAGTAAAGTGTCCGTGTCCGTGTTCGGGTACAAAAAATCCAATTATTCGGTACGAACACGAATAATACAGTCCGTGTTCGCTCAACACTATGTGCAATTGGTTGAGGACTACTATCTTCAGGTACAGTCAGGCTAATGACTCACCCTGCCACTATGGATGAATTTGGGAATTAAGTCTCTTTCCTAAGATGACTTGATGGATCAGCAATTATCTTCAGGACACTCTCACTAGCATCATCTTTCGCTTCACTGCTGACACCCATCCACTGACTAACCTACATGTGGGATGACCTCCCTCAGGTCAGGCCCCTTGAAACGAGTCCCTGTACTCATGATACTGTGGTCCCAGGGTCTTCAGTGTCTACCCCTCAGTCAGCTCTCCTGCATACCTCCCAACTTTTTGAGATTGGAATGAGGGACACTTATTAGCAAAATGATGTAGGCATAGGACACACACCCTGCCACGCCCCGTTAAAGGAGAATTCTAAAAAAAAAATGATTAGTTAAACCCACATGTGCTTTTTCTTACCACTACTATTCCTTTATATTGGCTTTTGAAATTCACAAATGAAGCAATTTAGAAATTAGATGAAGTGTTTAGCACTGGGAAACACGTTTGTAAAGATAAAAAGTGCATTTTATTTACAACTGTATGGATTAGACCAAAATGAGGGACAAATGAGAAGGAAAGAGGGACAGTTGCTGGCTGCTAAGTAATCACTCACTATTTTAATTATTCCTGTTCCTAAGACAGCATGGCAAGAAACAAGGTTGTCACCAGGAGAATGCAGTCACGGACCACTTTTTAACCCTTCTTCCCCCTATCGAAAACTAAAACTATGTTTCTTTGTCTCGTATGGGTTCACTTTAAACCAGCCATTCTAACTTGGCTTCCTCTAGAGCAGGGGTGTCAAACTAAATTTCATCGCGGGCCACATCAGCATTTTGGTTGCCCTCAGGATTAGATGTCCAGAGCACCCTACGCCCCCTTACACCCTTACATGGGATTTCAAGAACCCCCCCACAATCAGAAGTCAAGAGTCACCCACCCTTCCTTCCATCACAATGCACCCCCTTACCTTGTTCTGCTACCAGGAAGAAGATGCACGTGGATCTGGGAAGAAGTGCAGGGTCTGGAGGAGAACCAGAGGAGGGCTGGAGTCAGCTTCCAGAATCTGATGAATGCTGAGACCAGGGGAGGCAAAGACAAGGTGGTGTTGCGGCTGCACATAGAGGTGCAGGATCTGCAGGAGGAGTTCTGCCCTCCTCTCTGCTGCAGACTGCTGAGAAAGGGGAGGGGGGGGAGATGAGCCTTTCTGCAGCTGCACAGAGGAGTGCAGGACCTGGCAAAGAAGTTCTGTCCTCTCTGCTGCCAATTACAGAGACAAGGTGGGTGCTGCAGCTGAAGGAGAGGTGTGAGGGCCCCATGAAATGGCCTGGGTGGCCACATTCGGGCCCCGGGACTTGTTTTTGACACCTGGGCTCTAGAGGTTGCTAGGGGTTCCTTGAGTGGTGGCTGATTGACCACCCACTATATGATAATGCCTACATAGTTCCAGTGCCCTACGCCACATGGTAGAGCCAGCAGCTTGTAGGTGGGTTGCAGCGTGGTGCAGCGGCAATAACACACACAGTCCGGGTGCTGTGTAAAACACTTGCATTGAAATAAAACAAAACAATTCATAACAAATCCAGTGGGAAGCCCAACCAGGAACACTTATGGATTCCAACAGCGTGCAGAGAAGCAGGTTCCAGCTGAACTGACAACGCCTGATAGGGGGGGCAGAATGCGACCTTGCTGTCCAGTGCCCAAGCAGAAAGAAGTCCAGAGAAGTTGCGAAGTCTATGCTTTCCCTCCTCATCAGGAACCATTCCCTTCTGCTAGTTCTAAACCCTAGCAGACAGGATACCTGTCCCTACACTACCTACTCGCAATTACGCGCCAAAACCTGGAGAGCAGGGACTTAAAAGACTGTGCTGACCCAAGATGGTCACCAAGGGTCACCTGGATGCATCATAGCCAACCGGAATGCTGTCCCCAGGAACCAAGAAGCCAAGCTTCCATTGACTTTCACTCCAGGCTGCAATTTTGCTCCAGTGTGACGCCACCTACAGTGGAGGAAGCAGACTGCATCTGCCTACAAGCTTGACACTGAAGATATTTTTTTTTTCTAAATCATCACCAATGTATGGATGTATGGGACATTTTCCCCACTCATCTCCAAAGAATTGGTTTTAGTAGGGGATCCTTGAGACGACCTGGAAACTATTTTCAGGGTTCCACTGAGGTAAAAAAAATTGAGAAAGGCTGCTTCAACACTAGATTCTCTTGAAATTGTTGGCTCTTTAAAAGCCAACATGATACATTGCCTTGTATGGGCTCATATAAAACGTTAGTGATTTCCTTTAAAATGTTGACATAAATTATCTCTATACAAGCACTTTTGCACATTCGGCATTTCCAACACAATTTGAGTATTTATATGCGTTCTTGTTTAGTGAATGTTATGCTAGCCTCCTCCTGAGCCACGCATAATCAATGACTCATTGCCACAGAAAGTCATTTTATGAATGTATCTCATATATCTGCATAATTGTGATCTATAATAAGCATTAAAATGGCAATATTCATCAATCTATGAACGACGGTTGCCTGTATACATGACAACTTCACGCTGAAAAAGCAGAGCTTTAAGCATAATGAAAATAAATAAAAATGTCACCTAGCTGGTGCAAATCTGAAAAATTGCGTGGTAGTGCTGGACTGATGAGAATCAAAATTAATTTTACATATAGATGGAGGTAAGTCTCCTATAAGGAGGCGAGTACGTGTATGGGGAGCTGCTTGTGGTCCACATTTGCTGCCTCTTTATTCATGGTGGATGGATCATTCATTAGAGCAGGGGTGGGGAACCTTTTTTCTGCCAATGGCCATTTGGGTATTTATAAAATCATTTGGGGGCCGTAGAAAATTATAAACTTAAAAATGTGCCTGTTATATTTAGTCAAACATTTAATTAACTCCCCCCTAATGTGATGGCTGCAACTGCTTCTGTTTGGTGAGGTGTGTGATGTTAGCTGGTATTGATGATGTTGCTCGCAACTGGTTTTCCAGGTTTGCGTCGGTCAGTCTGGAGCGCAGTCGACTCTTTGTGGTGGTACGTTTTGAAAAGAACTGCTGGTGGGTATAGCTGGCTGGTACTTCTGTGGGTACTGCTGGCTCAGGCTGGTACTGCTGGCTTGTACTGTGCTGTGGGTACTGCTGGCTGGTACTGCTGTGGGTACTGCTGGTTCAGGCTGGTACTGCTGTGGGTACTGCTGACTGGTACTGCTGCCTCAGGCTGGTACTGCTGGATGGTACTGTGCTGTGGGCACTGCTGGCTGGTATTGCTGTGGGTACTGCTGGCTCAGGCTGGTACTGCTGGCTGGTACTACTGTGGGTATTGCTGGCTGGTACTGTTGTGGGTACTGCTGACTCTGGCTGGTACTGCTGTGGGTACTGCTGGTTCTGCTGTGGGTACTGCTGGCTCTGGCTGGTACTGCTGTGAGTACTGGTGGTTCTGGCTGGTACTGCTGTGGATACTGCTGGTTCTGGCTGGTACTGCAGTGAGTACTGCTGGCTCTGGCTGGTACTGCAGTGAGTACTGCTGGTTCTGGCTGGATACTCCTGTGAGTACTGCTGGCTCTGGCTGGTACTGCTGGTTCTGGCTGGTACTGCTGTGAGTACTGCTGGTTCTGGCTGTTACTGCTGGCTCTGGCTGGTACTGCTGGTTCTGGTTGGTACTGCTGGCTCTGGCTGGTACTGCTGTGAGTACTGCTAGTTCTGGCTGGTACTGCTGGTTCTGGCTGGTACTGCTGGCTCTGGCTGGTACTACTGTAAGTATTGCTGGATCTGGCTGGTACTGCCGGTTCTGGTTGGTACTACAGGCTTTGGCTGGCACTGCTGGTTCTGGCTTGTACTGCTGTGAGTACTGCTGGTTCTGGCTGGTACTGCTGGTTCTGGATGGTACTGCTGGCTCTGGCTGGTACTGCTGTGAGTACTGCTGGCTCTGGCTGGTACTGCTGGCTCTGGCTGGTACTGCTGGTTCTGGTTGGTACTGTTGGCTCTGGCTGGTACTGCTGGCTCTGGCTGGTACTGCTGGTTCTGGCTGGTACTGCTGGCTCTGGTTGGTACTGCTGTGAGTACTGCTGGCTCTGGCTGTTACTGCTGGCTCTGGCTGGTACTGCTGGTTCTGGCTGGTAATGCTGTGTGTGCTGCTGACGGGAAATGCAGGCTAGCAGCGGCGCTGCGCTAGATGAAGAGGCAATGTTTCCTGTATTGGTCACAGGCGGAGTGCATTTGATATCACTCCGCCTGTGACTCACTCAGACTGTCAGAACTGAGCCGGAACTATACAGGAAGCATCGGCTCCGTTCTGACAGATCAGCTGAGAGACACAGACTCGGCTGCACGAGGGGCCTGACCAAATTACTTTGAGGGCCGTAGGTTCCCCACCCCTGCATTAGAGGATCTACTTTTGGGTGTGGGGTTAGGAGTGCCTCGTACAAATGATCATTTAGCTTGGTGATTTGTCCAAAATCTTTATTGGTCAAGAACATCAAGTACAGTCAATGAGTTTCCAAGGAATCACCTTAGCTGGTGCAGGGCACAATTTCCTATTTTTCTAGGAGATGATATAATAGTGAGGATTACCTGCCCTAACCTCCCGCCAACCATTAACACATATATGCAAAGGCAAGAAAGGTGGGCTGTAGTCCAGAGGAGAGAGACTCTACTGTAATTCAGAGACTTTGAACTGCTTTTTTCAGAGATAAATTGCCAGGAGGAGGGGAAATTGGATGGTGAGCTGAAATATCGCTGGGATTGGTGAGCTGCAGCTAGCGAGACTGAGCTCTTTAGGAACTGCTCATGAAGCCATTTATTAGTCTTATTGCAGTATGAAAGCTTGACTGAAACTATTCTCATGTGCACCAACAGTACAATTGGGCCCCTAAGCTAACCGGCTGAATAGTTAGGACTAAAAACTATCCCTTTAAAGCTGCTACACTGAGAACTTTGCTTATTGCCTATGCTAAGAAGTACCTGTCAAGGGATATTGTACCATATCCTAGCCAACCTCCTAGAGTGAACTCTAGACTAGGTATAGTATTATTATTCACATTGCAATTATTGCTTATATGCACTGTTTATAGCTAACTTTACTGATTCATAAGTTAATTACAGCCTAGTGGTACAGAAATGTATTCTAAATTACTTTGGCATAGAGATTACACTGTATATCTTCTGTATGCTCATTTATGCTCAAACCACCATTTACTCTATCCCATTCTAACACATTGAGTTAGTTTAACACTAAATGGTTTTGTGTCCATTTCCTGGTAATAATTCATAGTTGAGTTAAAAGTGTCCACACTTGTGCTACTATAAGTGCTTGCAGTAACTTTCATTCAGCCAGGTGTGTCAGAGGGGCTGAGGTTGTTCTTGGAGTCGAGGCACAGAACATAGAACCCAAATTACCAAGAAGTTCCTTTAGGTGTAGTGCTTCACAGATAAATGAGGTTGCTTTGTAACCTCCCCGCAACCCTGTGCAATGCAGATGTAGCTCCCCCCCCCCAGCATCCAGAGGCCTGGTGGTGACCCCTAGAGACAGGGAGGGCCAACATTCCTTCTCAGGGTGCAGGTTACTAGGCATGGTGGCTGGTGTACAAGATAGAAAGATGGACGCTAGTCATCTTTTATGTTTGAACAAAAAGAAGTTTATTCTAAGGACACCCTTAGTCAAAAACAGCAGATTGGCAGACTCCTTAGATAAAAATGTAGAATAGGTAGACAGCAGTACAGAAAAGAGCCCTTTAAGCTAGAACCAGCAATTTGTGCAATTTGTACTTTTTAGCATAAGCTGTCTCCTGTAGAAATAGTATTCAACTCACAGCATGTGCAGGAACTCTCTGAATGATTCCATCTTGATGCTTTCCCAGGCTCTCCATGGTTCCCCAGTTCATGGCAGAGTCACCTCTGGTACTTCATCTCAGGTCTCCATCCTTTCCTTCATTCTTCCAGGTAGTGAGCAGGCTCTCCCTTACAGAGCCCTGAGCACATGGCTAGGCCTCAGGCTTCAGGCCTACCCAGCAGCAGCTGTTCCTCACACACCCACCCGGGTGGAAAAGTACAAAGACCACCTGACTTCCTCCAAATAAATACCTTCTCCCAGCATGCTCAGCAACCAGTATGATTGGCTGAGAAAAGTATACATATTCATAACCTGACTCACTCTAATTTATCACACTAATGCCAAAGGTAAAAGTGCCACCTATTGACAAAAGGGAGAGAAACACAGCTAAACCATGCTTAGGAGGAAAATCCAATGATCACAACGACTACAAATTAGCCAGGCTAGCTACCACCTAGCACAGCTAAATTTATTAGCAGCCCTGCTTAGGACAAGGGTTCTAAACAGAGATGGCCATTTCCCTTTTAGGCTATAGTGTTCATATTCAGTGCTGTTGTAGGGCCAGAAACATTACTTTTGAACTCCAAATGAACAAATGATTTGTTAAAGACTTCATCCACTCGCGTAATCTAGACACCTCTGCCAGACAGCATAGCCAAGTCAAAGACCACACTTTTCTTAAGTACAATCACAACACAATGTAATCGCCTCCCCACTTCCAGGCTGCGAATGTTTAACCACTTGCCGACTGCTGCCCGACTATATACAGCGACGGTCAGCTCCAGTACCGGTACATCTCTTTGCCTGGGAGCCAATAGGGAGTGAGCGCGCGCCGCCTGAGGCGCCCTCCCGCCCCCGCTCATTCCCTAAGCAGCCCGCGCGTGTCACCGGCGGACCCGATGTAAACAAAGCCGCCTGTCATATTCCCCTGTGTAAAAGCACAGATCATACGGTCCTGCTATGTAGGACCGTTGATCTCTGCTGTTACACACACAGCCACATCCAATCACAGTTAGAAGCACGCCCCTAGGGACACACTTAACCCCTCCCTCTCCAATAAAGTTAACCCCTTCCCTCCCAGTGTCATTTTTACAGTAACAGTGCATATGTATAGCACTGATTACTGTAGTAATGTCACTGGTACCCCCAAAAGTGTAAAAAATGTCAGTCAAGGGTCCGATCTGTCCGCCGCAATGTCGCAGTCCCGCAAAAAAAATCGCAGATCGCTGCCATTACTCGTTAAAAAAAAAAAACAATAAAAATGACAAAAATCTTTCCCTTAGTTAGTAAACACAATAACTTTTGCGCAAACCAATCAAAATACGCTTTTTGCGATTTTTTTTACCAAACATATGTAGCATAAAACAAATTGGCCTAAAATGTTAAAAAATTTAGATTTTTACATTTTCTTTTTGGGGAATTTCATATAAAAAAGTGTGAAAAATATTGCTATTTTTGCAAAATTGTCACTCTTTTTTTGTTTATAGCGCATGATCAAAAAATCGCACAGGTGATCAAATACCACCAAAAGAAAGCTCTGTTTTTGGGAAAAAAAGGACGCCAATTTTATTTGGGTACAGCAACGCACGACCGCGCATTGGCCCGTAAAATCACGCAGTGCCGAATCGCAAAATAGGCCCTGGTCGGGAAGGGGGTAAAATCTTCCGGGGCTTAAGTAGTTAATGAAATAGAAGCAGTAAACTGATAAAGTCATCCCTCTACTCTATTGCTGTATAGTCACACTGATGAATGACAAACACCCTTTAAAACAGCAAAACTCCTAGTGTGGCCCATCCCTCTCCCAGTGTGATTGCTGCTGTACATGGGATTAAAAGAGCCTGATATAAAGACAGATTATAGATTATACTGTATGTAAAAGTACACTGAAATATTTATTTTTTTAGTGGATACATAACTGGATTAATTTGTGTTTTAGTACAAGCATAGAGTTTAGTTTTTGAGGCTAAACTGTTGTGTATTTATTGCACATAATGCATTTGGACTGGTGTTTCTAATGAATATGTAATCCCCATGTATTTATCCTTCTACTGAATTCTATATGGGCTTAGACATTGTATCCCATCAATGTGTCTGACAGCTGTACAGGTACTGGTCTAGAAGAGGGATTCCTAAGTACTACATAACATCACAGGGACATGACCTGCATGAGCAGGCAAACCATTTCTTATCAATGTACTACTCAAAAGCTTTGAGGAATATTTTTACTAGATGTGGGTCTGGGGGGCGAAGAGACCCCTGTCATTGTTATGTGGAACAGGATACTTGGGCAGGTTAGAAGCAGGAGGAATTCTAGCACAGGTTCTCTTTGGGGATTTTGTCCACCACTCAGGGCCAGATTAACGTAGGGCTATTGGAGCTGCAGCTCCAGGCCCCTACCTTTATATAGGCCCCGGGTTGGCCATATTCACTGTTACCGCTCTTCTGTCACTTGTAAACACAGAAGTCTGGCTTCTATGCTCGCTTCCCCAGGCAGCTCCCTCAGAACCTCCCCACACAGCACGAAGGCCGGACAAGGAGGGACAGTTGCCGATGCATGGATGTGTTTATGGGCTTCAGAGACAGCATCCCATGTTGAATTAGGCATGCATGGCTGCACCCTTCCTCCTCTGGGTGCATGCCAAGGCACGGCCCTTAAGGCCCTTCAAAATCCTGAGCACCAAGCCCATGATGCTCTTAATCCGGCCCTGCCACCACTGCAGGATCAGGTTCCGCACACCAAAACCTCCCAGTAGGTGCTGCCTTACCTGCAGAAGTCAAAGTGTTTCTTCTTGACTATTTTTCCTCTTTACCTTCACACTTCTCCACAGCTTAAATTCCAGGAGCATAGTTTTCTCAAGGTTTGACAGATCACTTGTCTGTATTCTGGTGATGGGGGAACACATCTGCTAATGACCCTGAACATACTTGCTGGTGATGCTTGAATATACCTACTCTTACTTAAGTTTTGACAGTGTACTGTAGCGCACCCCCTAAGACCCCCTCCCGATGCTCCCCCTCCGACGACAACATCAGGGACATCTTCCTATACACAATCTATATACAGTTTCCTTGGCACTCCTTCTGCACTTCTTTTGCTTGCAGACTCCAGCTGAATAACTGTAAGAGGATCTGACAGGCACAGTCAGATTTAGCAATGGCCCTTTGCAGGCAGGAACTCAAAGCCATTTGCTGTGTAGTAGAATACAGTGATCAGCTTGTAATTTCTCTCCTGTGACTATTGGTCCCAGCACCACCTCTTTAGGCACTGATGACCTACCTGGCTGCAACTGCCCCTTTCACTAACACTCCAGGCTCACTTTCCTCCACAGTCTTCCAAACTGACTCTCACTAGCCCACCAGCTTACTCTGCAGGAGATCTTCCAGGACAGGGATGAAGACTTGGCACACCGATGTCTTCAGGGAGAACCAACTACATGTGGCAGTCTCCCCTCTTGTAAGTCCCTAGTAGTGCTGCTCTACTCACACTTGCCTCTCACTTGCTCCTGTGCTTCCAGAAAGGGCTTCCCCCCATGTGTTGTGGCAGGATCCTTCCAGCACCCGAGCCCTGGCCCAAGGTCAACCTCAATTAGACTAGGGGGTACGCCAGAGGGCCACCAACAGTCTCCACAGTACTATATTTCCGTTTTCCCCTGAATGCTCCTGCTGGCATGTCTAATGCCTATTTATGAGGTAAGCCTTGCCCCCTTCCAGTCCTTTACTGGGGATTGGCTGAGGCCCTCATAAATATCCCAGGCAGCTCCTCCTAACCTCTACCCACTAGCTCTAGAAGTTTCTACAACCTTCCAGACCCGGGGGAGGCACCAGAGGAGCTGTCAGGATGAGTCATCCTTGACCCAGATTTACAGCTCAGGCTTAGCTCTGAGCTAACCAAATTTGCCTGCACTAACAAACCTACACTTACAACTAACACACACTAGATCAGTGGTTCTCAACTCCTGTCCTCAGGACCCACTAACAGGCCAGATGTTAAGTATTACCTTGGGGAGATGCAGACTAGAATACTGATTGATGAGAACCACTGCACTAGAGGGTGCTACAATAGTTTACTTGTCTGTATACTGGCGATGGCAGAACGCACCTACTAATGATCCTGGAACATACTTGTTGGTGATGCTGGAACATACCTGGTAATGATCTTACTTAAATTTTGACAGTTCACTTGTCTGTATTTTGATGATCATGGAACACCCCTGTTAATTATCCTGGAACATACTTGCTGGTGATGCTAGAACATACCTGCTGATGAATTAGAACCTGATCATCTGAGTGTGCTTAACACTATCAAGTAACAAAGTCCTCTAGATCAGTAGCTCTTGGGCCCTTTAGAGGAAGAGGATTTTTGAGGGGCATGGGAAAACTGTGGGGGTGGGGTCTCTGGAGGGGGCTGAGGATCTCTCCAGGAGGCTTGGACTTTGCAGGGAAACTGTGAGAGACTGGAGGGTGTTGCAAGGGCTGGGGGGGCAAGTTTGGGACACTGTTGGAGGCACTTGGAGGGGCAGGGTGTTAGATGGCATTGTGCAAGGTTGGGGATCACTAAGGGAGGTGGGGGGTACTGTTGGGGCTGGGGGACACTGCATCTATTATGAGGGGTTGGGAGGCACTATGGGAGCTAGGAGGCAGTGTGGGAGGTTAGAGGATCTGCAGCTGGCTAGAGGTCTGGTAGGAGGGTGCCACGTCCTAGTGGATGAGAACCACTACTGTGCATGGTTACACAACTTTTAAATAAAGGACTATGTAATTTGTTACCGCTATGCAGACTTGGCTAGCAGGAAGACAAATTGTGCTTTCATTATGCATATAGGCAGTGCCAGTGGTGTATTTAGTGCTGCCCTAGGCCTGACTAAACTTGTGCACCCCCTAATTTAAATATGACGCACCCCTTCCTGTAAAGGCCACACCACTTCCTGTTTATGACCCGCCCTGTCATCTTTAAACTACAGACCACAGCCACAGTCTATCAGTGCCCATCAGTGTAGCCTCATCAGTTCCCATAAGCTCAGCCTCAGCAGTGCCCATCATCATACCATCATATCATACCATATCATACCAGGAGGTAGCAGTGTGACCGCTTTATGGGGGTGCCAGACTGATTTGCCTCCTGGACCCTGCCCTCCAGCCCAATTCGCCCTATAAGACTGGCACTATACTAAAAGTGTGTAGCGCAAGCCGTCAGGAACTCTTTTAAGTGGGGGAGGCGGGAGGAGGCTGTTTTTTACTCGTGCGTGGTGCAGCTTTTTTGCTGCCCCCCTGCAAAGTACTGCCCTAGGCCTGGGCCTTGTTGGCCTAGGCCAGGATACAGCATTGGGCAGTGCACAGGCCAACATCTCTCAGTCCTAATGGGGCTGCTCAGCCACAAGCCAGGTTCAGATAAAGTAAACAAACCTAAATAAAACTAGGTTCACAACCGTGCAGGTAATTGCCACTGGGATCACGTCTGTTCCACAGCTGCAACCACCCGCACAAAAAACTGTACTTACGGTTTCTGTGCGTTCAAATGATGTGCCCGTGCAAAATGCTGCTCGCACAAGTGTAAACCTAGCCTAGGGGCACAAGTATATTTAACATAATAAACTGACCTTGTTCCTGTAGTGAGAATCATTTTTCTATATTACATCCTATGACATCATTACCATGCCCATAAAATACTTGCTGGAGCAGATTCTGGGAGGTCAGTTCTTAATAATGAAGGCATGCCCCCAGAAAAACATCTCTCAATAGCCCTTTCCCTACACACTCCTGTGACCCCAAGGTATCAGTATCAATTTTCCGGGAAAGAAACCGAAATTTGCATGTGGAGAAGAACAGTGAGGGGGCTCTGCAGAGTTCTGTAGCTCTATAGGGTATATAGTGAGGAATAGTTTAGTTTTTATTCACATATTTTTGTACTGCACTAACCCATAACTGCTAATGATCATGAAACATACTTGCTGGCATGGGCATCCGCAGGTAGGGGCAAGGGGGGGCAAATGCCCCCTCCTGGAATCTCAACTTCCCCTTTCAAGTGGTTGTTAAGCCACTTTATACTATCCTGTCTGGTCTGTTTAATAGTCCTGTGTGCCTGTGTCTATGTGTTTTTAAAAAATAAGCTGTTCTTTACCAGTTTTCAGAGGGTTAAACACCACTCACGTGACCCATCGGCTCTCTCCTCTCCCTGTCTGACAGCTGCATGCAGCGGGCGGGGCCAAGGAATCCTCACTGATGTCAGTCGGGAGGGGAGGACGGGGAGAGGAGGAGAGAAGCGACGGGTCACGTGAGCGATGAGTTGCGCTCTGAAAACTTGTAAAGAATGGCTTATTTTTATAAAACACAGACCCAGGGGCACACAGGATTATTAAACAGACTGTAGATATAAAACTTGAAATGAAACTACAGCAGCAGGAGGGGAGGGGAAGCAGGAGCAGATAGGCAGGGAGAGAGGGGGGAGAGGACGGAGGAGGACAGGAGGGCTGCGGATGACGGAGGCACATAGACTGACTACGGTTTTAAGGCTCAGCAGCCATTATATACCGTGGTCAGTTTAGAGGGGAGGACATAGTCAGGCAGGATAAGCCAGGTATTTCAGCACTGTGCTGTATAACATGCTTCAAGAGAACAGGATCTTTTTTTTTTTTTAGGTTAACAAATGCTTTAAAAAAAAAAAACGCTGCTCTTTAAAAATAAATACTGAAAATAAGTATAATGATTAAGCCCCTCCCCTTCATGACATTGTTGAAAAGGGGCAGAGCATGAGTGACCTTTAAA